>NW_004949112.1:2916878-2935830 GCF_000317375.1 Microtus ochrogaster
GCATACATAGAGACACACATGCATGCATACACAGAGACACACGTGCATGCAGACACACAGATGCATGCATGCATACACAGACACACGTACATGCACACACATACATACAGACACATGCATGCATGCATACATAGAGACACACATGCATGCATACACAGAGACATGCATGCAGACACACAGACACATACATCAGTAGAAAGGCAGAGACTACCATGATTATATGAGAGTGGTTGTGGGGCAGGAGGGTGATGGGGATGGGGGAAGGGAGGAAGAATGCTGCAGCCCAGCCCAGAGGAGCAGCCCATCCAGGTGGAGCAGCCCAGCCCAGTGGAGCAGCCCAGCCAGGTGGAGCAGCCCAGCCAGGTGGAGCAGCCCAGCCCGGTGAAGCAGCCCAGCCAGGTGAAGCAGCCCATCCAGGTGGAGCAGCCCAGCCCGGTGGAGCAGCCCAGCCAGGTGGAGCAGCCCAGCCTGGTGGAGCATCATCCGGAGAAGAGGAGGGGATGGAGGGGTGGCTGTCCAACCTCTGCTTCCCACACTCCAACTGCTCCAGGGCCTGGTGATCTGTCACTGGGCCAGAGTAACTCTGGGACTGAGAGTTCTGTTAGGTGGTGAAGTCCAGCCCAACTGGACAACTGGATACCAGTGAGAAACTGCTGATTTAAGAAAAATAAAATGCTCTGGATTCCACCCTCAGCACCGCAAACCAACCAACGTAAATCAAATCAAATCAAGTGAGAAGAGCCACTCACTGTCTCTGCCCTGTGGCAGAGGCTTTCCCCGCCACCTACACACAACCACGGAGTTCAGATTTTAGAGAATGCTGTCAGTACCCTTGGAGTCCCTCCAGTGCCCATGGGGTTTGTTTTCACAGGAGGGTGCTGTGGGGACAGGGGCCCTATTTAGTGGAGGGGAGTGCTCTGGGTCGGGGCCCCATTTGCCTTATATCTGCTGAGTGCCTGCTGCTCTGCTCTAGGTGCTGGAGATGCGGCAGGGAATGGCGGAGTGTGCCTAGGAGTGGTGACGGCAGGTGACAAGCCAGTCACCAGGCAACTGTGTGTGCGGTCCTTGCGGATGGTCTGTTGAGAGTGTGTGTGCGTGTGTGTGTGTGTGTGTGTGTGTGCGTGTGCATGCCTGTGTGCACAGGGCCAGGTATATGATCAGATAGCACCTCTGGGCAGTGCTTCTCTGATCCTGCACTGTGACCCAGCAGGCACATACAGAGGATGTATAGGGGAGTCTGGGGCAGCGGGCAGATGTGGCATGGACATCTCCACTTGCAACTGAGAGATGCATAGTCTTTTTTCTTTAGCATTTGCTGTCACCATGCTGGTACCCAGGAGCAAGGCAAGCAAGCCTCGGATGGAGCCATACTGCCCACTTCCCCAGCACTGGGAACACAGTTTATCGTGAGTGTACAGAATCCCAGCACTCGGGAACACAGCCCTTTACTAGTCTCTTCTTGATGACAGGAATGCTATGCTTTCAGACCACACTAGATACGAGGCCTGTTGGTCCATGCATTTAGTTTCAGCACCTTGGAGATGGAGTTCAAGGCCAGCTTGGGATACATAATGAGAATTTCAAAAACCGTAAACCAAGCCAAATCTAGTGGCACAGGCCTGACATCTTAGGTTCTCAAATAAGCAAGAGGAGGATGAAAGTCTTGCGGTGTGCCTAGGTTAGAGAGTAGGTTGAAGGCCAGCCTGGGCAAACATCAAAAGTGAAAAGAGGGCTGGGGTGTGGCCCAGTGGTAGAGCACCTGCCTAGAATGTTGGAGACCCTGGTCCCTTACCAATACTGCAAAACAAAAGCCCAGCAATGAGAGGTCTGAGAAAAACCCAACCTCGAGGCATCGTAAAACACTGTGGCTCTCACTTCTGAAAAAAAAGCTGGTGGAGGCCACGGTGGGGGGAAAGAGCTTGATGAACAGGCGGGAGGACCATTGTTGGAGCTCCAGCGTCAGCAGAGAAGACAGGCATCGGGTGCACATCTGTACCCCAGCGCTGGGAGGAGGGCTGGAGGATCCCTGAGCTGAGTGATCTGTGCCCTCCAGTTCAGAGAGAGCCCGCTTCAGATGAACAATGGCGAGTGATTGTGGAAGACACCTGCATCTGCGTGCGCGCGCGGAAGCAGATGACCCCCTGTTAGACAGGCAGGACCCTGAGTATGCGCTGGGGATGTTGGCTTGGGAACTCCAGACAGGAAGGAGAGCTCTCTGAGCCTGTGGGACTGCGAGTAGCTTTTGTCTCTGTATGTTTATCTAAGTGTATTTTCTCATTAGGAAAACTAGAAAATTAATTTGTATTCATTCTGTAATAAATAATTAAAAGACACATTTACATAAGCCCAGAAAGGTATGAAAACAAATGTAAACAGGAGTTATTTATATCTGGGTGGTGGGATGTGATGATTTTTTTAAAAAATATGGATAATTAAAACCGTTACTTTTTTCTTTTGTTGTATGCTGGTTCGTTGGTTGGATTTGACACACAGTCTCTCCGTGGGCCAGGCTGGCCTGGAACTCACTATGTGGTTCAGGCTGGCTTTCACCTGGCACCATAGGTGCACAGCGCCATGCCAGCCGGCTTTACATTTCAGCCCTGGAAGGCTGGCCCCTGAGAGCATCTAGGCCCACGGGCCTTTCTGCTTTGGATCTCAGCTTTTAAGGCAGACCAGTAGACAGTGGAATGCAGAGCCTCTAACTGGTGACAGAGGAGAGTGTTTCATCCTTTGATGATGTCCATTCTGTGGCAGGAGGTCTGCCCTAGTGAGGGGCATAGACAGCCCAGCAGTCAGAGGGATGCAGACACAGATGTCAATTATTTCTGCCAGTTTGCTTCCTTGACGTCTAACTGCATCCCTCTAACTGCTCGTGAGGTGGACTTGGAGAAGAGAGTGACAGCCCCAAGAGCAGTGGTGGTGCTGGCTCTCAAGTTTCTCTGGTTCCCCCATCCTTGCTTCCCAGCCACTCAGAAAGGGCCTGGCCCCACCAGCCCTCCCCCGGGGTTTCCATTCTTCCCAGAGTCTAGCTCTCCAGGAGAGTTACGTGGGGCTGCTGCCCCCTCTGCTGAAGATGGACTGTCTGGGACCTTCTGTGAGGGGGTCCTCCTCTATTCTAGCGCACAGGAGGCTGGATCAAGCGTGTCACTGCAAGCTGGGGACAATCTGGGCTACAGAGCAGGCTTAAGGTCAGCCTGAACTATGGAAAGAGTTTCAGGACCAGTTGGAGATACAGAGTGAGACCCCGACCTTATCTCAAGCAAGCAAGCAAGCAAACAAACAAACCAATAATAAGAGAAAAACAAAACCCAAGAAACAACCAACAACAAAGTCCTCACTCGGGTGAGCCTGGTGTCTAATAACAGCTGCAGACATTTGGAAACAGTGGCCAGGGCACTACTGAGCATTCTGCAGCACTCAGGACAGCTCCACCTCAGCCCGAGGTGGGAGGCAGCTCCCAACAGCCGGCTTGGTTACCAGCACAGCACCAGCCCCACCGCAAGGGGCAGGCTGTGCACCAAACAAAGACAGCTAAAGTCACTTGCAGCCCCTACTAACTACTATGTCAGTGCCAGCCTAGGCCCCTTGGTCCCCTCATTCAATCAGCTAGCTCCCCAGGCCCCACTTTCTAGATAAGGTACTGAGGCTTGCTGGGAGTGCCCGTCTCAGGCCAAAAACTGCGAGGGTGAGGTGGTAGGACCTCTCCTGGCCACCTCAAGGCACCCTGTCCTGTGGAGTGAGGGCGTGGCAGGCACCCCAGGAAGATGCACACAGCCTGCGTGGAAGTACATGGCAAAGGTGGGCCGGGCGACGACGCGAGGAGCTGGTGCGCAGGCGCCAGGAACTCCAGGTTGCGAGGGATCGAGAGGGAGGCAGAGGCTTACGCCGCCTTTTGTACTCTGACCCACGGTCCAACCAGCGATGGAGGCGGACTCACCTGGATGCTGTTCTCTTGCAGGTTCAGGTAGCGGGTGTTGACAGGGATGCTGGCAGGCACCTCCGCCAGCTCCCTCCGTGTGCAGATCACCCTGCTGGCCTGGTTGCTGCAGGAGCAGGCTGCCGGGCAGGAGGTGGCTGGTGGGGACCCTCCTCCAGCAGCTGCGGTCACGGCCACACCGCCCCCACCGGCTCCCAGGGGTGGGGAGAAGAGCCACAGGAGCAGGAGAGCCCCGTGGGGCCAGGACATCCTACCAGGCGGCAGCAGGGGACACAGGGAACCACGGGTGTGGGCTTGCGCCATTCTCAATGTTCATACTCCGAGGGCACGCTGGGGGGCTGTGGGAGGAGAGAAGATGTTGGCCATTAAGTGTCAGGGACTCAGGTTGCTCGAAACTCTGCCAGAAGCCCCCACCCCTGCCCAGAACCAAAGATACAGGGACCTGGTCTGTCTGTGCTGGACCCATCTTCTCCTGGGCCATTCTGCAGAAAGAATAACTGAGGCCGACAGAGAACATTTGCACCCAAGGTCACTTGGTCAGTAAATGGCAAAGTCAGCTAGACTGAAACTTAGATGTTGCCAAGCCTGGGGGTGCAGGGCTGCTTTCTCAGGGGCTCAGGAGGCGAGGCAGGAACACTGAAAGTTCCAGACTAGCCTGAGCTAGAGAGTACATCTAAGGCCAGCCTGGGCACCACTGTAAGACCTTGTTCAAACCAAAAAGACGACATGTAGCTGAATGGAAGAGCACATTCCCAATGTCCAAGCCCTTGGCCCCATCACCAAAGCTTAATTTTTTTTTTTTAAAAAATTGTCTTTGCATTGATTTAAGTTAGACAGGTAAGTATGTAGGGATTGAGTGACAGACAGACAGAGGCAAAAGCTCTGCCAGGGTGAAGCACAAAGCTGACGGACTCCCATCACACCCAGGCACACCCCTGGGAGGCAGCCTCCCACCTCTCTGCCCCTCTCCTGATGTCTCCTCCCAGGTAAGACAGCACCAGTCCCAGGGCCCAGTGCTAGATTCCCTCCTTCCCACCCTGGACCATCCGTCACTCCTCTCGGGCCCTGTCCTGTCCTACTGTCCTAGACTTAGAGAGAGGTCAGGAGGTGGCTGGGTTCTGGGAGGAGGTGGACCCTGTGGCAGCGCAGTTGGAGACCACGGGCAGTCTTAAGATTGCAGGTGCTCCGAGGGAACAGCCTATGGCGGGATCTGTGCCAGCAACTGTCGCAGGATGGAGGCCGAGGGAGCTGACCGAGTGGGAAGGGGCAGTAGGGACCTCCATGTGTGTCAGTTGTCACTGCCCCCATCCAGCCAGTCCCCTGCTTTCCCTAACCTCAGGGGGGAGGGAGGCAGGCTAACCAAATGGCGCGCAGGAAGGATGGTACCTGCAGCCAGCACAGCAGGCGCCCTTTCAATGCATCAGCCACTCCTGCCTGTGGAAGGCGGAAGCTGCTAGGTTGTGTGCCAGGCCATCTCAAGGCCCACTGGGTGGCAGAGGGGGGTTTGCCCCTGCCTTCCAATGTCCCCCTCCACACAGTGTTCCCGAGTGCTCACACACATAGTCCCATGAGATTGGAAGGGGGTCCCCATAAACACGATACCCACCCACTCACACAAACAGCAGGGACAGACACACCCTCGCACATGGCCTCTCCAATCCATGGACACAGGGCTGCCCCCCCCCGCAGGTGTGCATGAGCACGCGCAAGCGCACGTACACACACACACACACACACACACACACACACACACACACACACTCCTGCAGCCTCCAAGATTTTAACCCAGATAGAAATGTGTGTGCCGCTGTGTGTTTGAGCAAGTGTGTGAGGGCAGGAAATGGAGTCAGAGATGGAGACAGAGAGACAATGAGAGATAGAGAGAGACAGACAAAAAGACAGGCAAAAACCGGGACAGAGATAGGCAGAGAGAGACCGTGACAGAGACCGTGACAAAGAGCTGAAACAGAATTAGACAAAAAGAGAGACGGACGGAGAGATGGACAGAGAGACTAAGCTGAGATAGCCCGGTACAGACACAGGGCCCCCCTGCCTCAGGGCCGGTCACCAGGCCCTGCCTGCACTGGCCTGTCTCAGCAGGGGCTGTGGGGTCTTTGTTCCCACATGTGTGGTCAGTGGTCTTTCTCCTCAGTCCACCCCGGGTCTACTGTCCCCACTTCCTGAGACTCTGTTATGACCAGCCCCTACCCTCTAAGCCTAGGAGCTGCTGCGGTGCTCACTGAGCCCACCATCCCCCAGGCCAGCACCCGGGTCTCCTCCCCCACCGAGACTTCTGCAGCAGCTCCCTCCTTCTCCTCCCGCCTCTCCTGCCACCACCTCCTTGCCCTTGTCTCCCTGCTCCTAGAGCAAACACACTGAGGGACACTCACCCTGGTGGCTTGGCTTCCGACGGCCTTCTCTCTGTGCCCCAGGCCCCCCCTCCGCATGTCTGCAGTTACCCCGAGGCCACCCCAGCTTCCTATTGCTTCCCGTTGAGCTTGTGCTGGGGGGGGGCGCAGGGGCTTTTTGGGTCTCCCTGCACCCCCCCCTCGTCTGTCGCCCTTCCCACCCTCTAGGGGAGCCTGGCCTTCTTCTCTTGACCACCACACTAGCAAGCCCTTGCTTCCTCCGGTCCTGTACCCCCCACCTAGTCCACCCCCCACACCAGCTTCCTTTCTCTCCACTCGCAGACCCAGCCTTGGCCCCTCTCCCCAGCTCCCCAACTCTGTCTTGCCTCCCTGAGGACAACCAGACCCCTCGTCTGTCTATCCTCCTCCTCCACTGCCCGGTCACCCTGTCATTGCGGGGAGCCTGGCTCGGTCAGGTTCCTACAGTCTGTCTGTCCTGTCCCTCTCCCAGCTCTGCTTCTCTCCCTTTCTCTGCGATTACGATTTCTAGTCACACGGCAGTGCAGAGCCCAGCTCGCTCCCTCCCCGCCCCCTCCCTTCTTCTTTCTCTCCTTCCAGCGGGGAGGGCGCTCCCTCCCTCTTTCCCTCCACCCTCACTCAACCCCCCCCTCCCGGCTAGCTCAGCCAGGGGGTGGCCTCCCCCTCCCCCGCTAATCAAAGGCTCCGTTATCTAATTAACCCGTTGGTTCTGGGCAGTCAGGGAAGGTCGGGGGAAGCGGGGGGAGGAAGGTTGGCGGCTGTGCTGCCAGGGGAGAGGGTTTTGGACTGTGCCAAGCTAGAGCCTCGTGGCACACACACACAGCAGCCTCAGCTGCAGAACCAGGCTGGGCCACATGGACTCCATGCCACTGGACCAAGATGTCCCTCCTGCATCCTCAGGGTCCATCCTGGGTCTAGGCACCCATGCGTCTGCTCTAGGACCCCCACTTCCTCATACAGTCTCTGATTTGACCCCGTTTCAATATATTACCCAATCTATGCCAGTCAACTTAGGCCCATATTACCATCACCCTGTCTTTCACTTGGGGCCAGCACTCATTCTTGCCACAAAGAAAGCTACCCCTGGTGCTCCTCATCTACCCCACCTCATCTACAGCCTGACAGCCACCTCCGGGTGCCCTCTGCAGAACAGGCTGGAAAGCTACTGCTTATCCACTTCATGTATCTCTTCATCTATCCATTCTTCCTTCCACCCTCCACACTACATTCATCTGCCCAACCACGTACCACCCACCCACCCACTCCCTCATCTGTGGATCCATCCATCCAATCCACACACCCACACTCTACTCATCTGTCATTCATTCTGTCCACTCTCCATACATCTATCCTTCCATCCACCTGTCTGCTCCTCTCTTTGTCCATCCATCATCCATCTGTAAATTCACTTATCTCTAAATCCATTCATCCATCCCTTTAGCTATCTCTCCATTCTTATCCATTTATTTGTTCATCCATGCATTTATATCTCTCTAACCATCTCTATATGCATGTATTCATCTATTTCCTATCATCCGTCCGTCAGTCCGTCCATCCATCCACCCATCCATCCACCCATCTATCCCTTTGTCTCTGCCTGTCTATCACCCCTCCATTTCCCCACCCTCTATCCTAAACCTGTTTCTGAAGCCCGTACTATGTGCCAGGCACCGAATCAGATGCCAACAAATGTTTATGCATGTGTACAAGGCTCAGCAAATGGAAGTAGTGCCACTTAGAGCTCTGGGAAGGGGCAGGGGCTCTGGGTTGGATCCCTGAATCTGCCTTTTCTTCCATCTGGCCTCAGTTTCTGAGTTCTGGTGTCCTCCACTGTGAGGATGCTAATACAGGTGACCTCCCGGAGTGGCTGGAGGTGGAAGAGTACTGATCATAGGCGCTCCTGTCTCCACACTAGAGAGCTCACGCGCAGCTAGCTCCTGAGCTGACCACCACCTCGATCTTCCTGGACTTCTGTTGTCCTTCACACTGTGTCTGGCTCCACAGGTGGCCAGAGGGACCCTGTCAACATAGCAGCCAAATCCCACCCCCTGCTGCTTAGGGCTCTCATACAGACATAGGTGAAGCGCCCACTCCTCAGTCCGCCTCTGCTTTGACCTCTCTAGGAGGGCTGAGCACCAGCCTGGGGGTTAGGGGCGGCTCTGTGGTTGCTCTTCCCTCTGCCTGCACCCTCTGCGATGTCGCATTCTCAGCAGACAATGCCCAGTACCTTTTCTTCCTCCCTCTGTAAGCTGCCACCTGACCTCTCCGACCACACCTACTGGAAAACACATTCACCGAGAGTGGCGGCCACATCTGCTTTGGTCTCTGGTTTTGAGACCTGTGATGGAGCCTGGTACGTTCAGCAAGTGCCAGGTGAGAGAAGGGATGGACACATTGCTGTGGACATTCGGCTGTGCACACTTTCTGGGTTATATCTCTGCTTCTTGTCACAGACACACCTGCCAACCAGTCCAGGTACACTGTAAGATTGCTCAAGTCAGACACACCAGCCTGGGACTTCCTCCCACCTGAGGTATTCACCTGTCTGCAAGAGGTCACTGCCTTTGGCTGAACACCTGTGTCCCATGTCTTTTCCTTCCCTCCCTGCCACAGTGCCACCTGGTTTGCTAGATCCCAATACATTTCTGTGCGATTATTATTCTCCAAACAACTTGTAACAGGGGAGTCTCGTCCTTGCTTAGAACCAGAACCTGCCCGTGGAGCTCCTTGCTGACCAAACTAGAGCAGCTGGAGCACAGGCCAGCTGCTTTTCCTGAGTGTGTACCTGAGCTGGTTCCAGGCACAGGCTCACCGCACACAGCAGCACCCCCAGGGTACATTACCAGCACAGACACCACACCCTTCTGCAGTGTTTCTTGAGGAAAAGGCTGTTCTTTGGGCAGCAGCCCTCTCAGAACTGCTGGCATCCCCATTCATAAACAGAGAAACTGAGGCCCGGATGGGTCTAGACACTGGCTCAACGTTGACTGTAGAGTTAAAAAGGAAGCTAGGCATAGAGGCACAGGCTTGTTATCCTAGCTCTGCAGAGGCTGAGTAGGAGAATGGCAAGTTCAAGGCCAGCCTGGGCAACTTAATGAGATTCTGCCTTTAAAGGGAAAAAAAAGAGGGCTGGGGGCATAGCTCAGCAGCAAAGCACCTGTCTAGAATACACCAGTGATGGGCTGGGGGTGTGGCTCAGTGGTAGAGCTCCTGCCTAGTCTGCAAAAAGTCCAAGGTTCCATTTCAAGTACTGCCAATGCGCGCGCCCGTGCACAAACAGGGACACACACACACACACACACACACACACACACACATATCTGGGATGAAAGTTCCATGGGTGACGTGCTTGTTGAGTTCCGTCGCCAGAATCCATGTAAAGAAGTTAGACTTGGTGATGTGTTTGTCACCCCAGGACTGAGTGGGTGGAGCCAGGATCCTTGTGCTTGCAGTCAGCCAGTCTAGCCAAATAGCTGAGCTCTGGGCCAATGGAAGACCTTGCTTTAAAACAAGGTGCATGGGGTTGATGAGGTGGCTTAGTGGGTAAAGCTGCCTGAAGCCTGCAACCTGCCTGGGGATCTGAGCTTGATGGAGGGGGACAGACTCCCGCAAGCTGTCCTCTGACTGCATGTGCACACGCACACAATGACAAACAAATGCTAAAAAAAAAAGAAAAAGAAAAACCAAAAACCAAACCAAAACTATAAAAAACTAAATCCACAGTGCGGATCTGAAGAACACTGAAGCTGCTGACCTCTGACCTCTGGCTTTCACAGGCTCTCTCTCTCTCTCTCTCTCTCTCTCTCTCTCTCTCTCTCACACACACACACACACACACACACACACACACACACACACACGACATCCAGGTTGTCCCAGAGTCCACCTACTTTGCTGGGCTGGCTTACTGACATGATCCTCGGGGAGTCATGGGACTCCAGAGACCACAGTGGCAGGTCCCCCAGAGGTCACTGGGGTGTAAGCCAGCCAAGGAGTCCACCAGTAGCCAGCTACAGCCCTCTCCATCCCTTTTAGTTCCGGGGTGCCCAGCACAGCCTGTTGGGGTCAGCCATGGTCCCACTTACAGATCTCAGAGGGTCTGAGACACTGGCTACGGCCAGGCAGGACTGTGACTAGGGACCATGCCCTGGCCAGGCCTTGAATGGGCAGATCCTGAGGAACAGAGAAGTCAGACAGCTGAGCTGGATGGAGTGGGGCCGAGGACAGAGACTAGAGATTCCTAGAGTCAGGTGCTCAAACAAGGTGTTAAGCCCTCGACACCGCTGCCGCCCAGCCCAGCTCAGGGACATGTCTTGGGCACAGTGCCTGAGAGGATTCAGGCAGATGGCAGATCGGAACTCGGGGGCCCAGGAGAGGCGGGGTGAGGAGAAGAGGGAGGCAGGAAGCACCTGTCGGTCACACTCCGGGAGTCAGGTGAAGACAAGAGAGGAACCTGCTGTGTGGTAGCGAGAGGGGTGGAGCCAGAGCTAAAGGACAGGTGGGCGGAGAGGTGGCACAGACGGGACAGCGGAACACGTCTTCCTAGATAGCACTCACAAGCAAGGCTGGGGCGGGGCAGAGGTGTGG
Organism: Microtus ochrogaster; assembly: GCF_000317375.1. Classification (NCBI taxonomy): domain Eukaryota; kingdom Metazoa; phylum Chordata; class Mammalia; order Rodentia; family Cricetidae; genus Microtus; species Microtus ochrogaster. Next base: position 2,927,790 of record NW_004949112.1, read on the forward strand.
GCTCAGGGCGGGAGGAAATAAATCTGTCCCTCTCAGCCACTGCATGTCCCGTCCCCAGGGCTCTCCACACAGCCCTGAGCATTGGTGTTGGGAGCCCAGGGCCACTCAGGTGTCCCCAGCACAGCTAGTGTCCCCATCACACAGTGATGGCTAGTCTGCAGCAGGAGCTGTCTTCCCCTCAGATAGCCATGGCAGTGGGCCTGGCTTTGCCCTGCCTTCTCCCAGCCTTGAGCTATGATCTGCCCCAACTCTGCTGTCTATTCTGGTGACATGTCACCAAGCCTCTATATGTAGCAATTTCCTGGTCTTGCATCTGTCTGACTCCTACGAGAAGGTGACAGGGAGCAGATCTCTGACCTCTCCTCTCATGCTGGCATCTGGGTTCACACCACTGAGCACACAGGGCAGAGGTACACCACACTGACTCACACGAAAGTATGAGCCAGTGGTGTCAAGAGTGTGCAGGAGTCTCCTCCAGTCAGGTAGGGCTGTCCCAGCAGAAGCCTGGAGACCCAGGGCACAAGCCAGGAGGCGGTGATGGAAGGAGGGCATGTCAGGTGGAAGGACCCAGGCGTGCAGAGGGACATGGTGTGTGCGTGTTGTTCACACACTACTCTCGTCTGTGGAGCCCAGCTCGGGTGCAGAGGTAATGAAGGAGGTGGGGGTGCTGGCTTCCTTCATCCCAAGCAGGCTACTGGGAACCATTACAGGAAGGGACAGGTAACTGAGCCCTGGGGGACATCTCTTCTGCCTAGAAGTCAGAGCTGAGGCAAGGGGAAGAGGGGGCTGTGTCTAGAGCTGAAGTGACAGGGGGGGTGAAGGACGAAAAGACAGTAAACAAGCAAAACCAGCAGAACCAAGAGGCAGTAGAGGCGAGGAATGGGAGAACCATCAGGGAGATGCACAGGGCATGCAGCTGCGCAAGGATAGAGACATAACCCTAGGCCCAGCCTTTTCTGCGCTGGGCAGTTGGGACACACAGCCCAGCAGAGGCAAGAGACTCAGAAAAGGAAGATGAAGCCTGAGTTTGTTGGTTCAAACCTGACCTTAGCACTCAGGAGGTGGAGGCAGAGATTTCTCTGAGTTCCAGGCCAATCTTGGTTGTACAGCAAGATCCTGTCTCAACACTTTGTAAATAAGAAACAACAAACAAACAGACTGGGGGTGTGGCTCGGTTGGAGGGCGCTTACCTAGCGGTCAGGAGCCAGTCTGTTCGGTCTGAATAAACCACACAGGGAGGCGTGGCACACGCTTGGGAAGGAGAGGCTCGAGGGTCAGGAGTTCAAGGTCATTCTCAGCTCTACAGGCTGTGTAAAGCCAGTGTGGATTGCTTGAGACCTGCCTCAAAATAACAGCAAAAAGAAAAAAATGTAGCAGGCTCTTGCCCTGGGCTGCCATCAATCTGGCCTTGCTGTCCCCCCCCCCCCCCACTGCCTCTCCTGGGCGTGAATGAGCAGTTCCCTGTGACAGAGATCTGGAGGTTAGGGATGGGGACTCAGCAGCAAGGCAGGGACCTACCACCTACGGAGCAGGGCAACGTATAAAAATTTTATAAAAATCCTATCACAGCCCTGTCCCATAGAGTTCTGGGGTAACAGAAAGGTCCCAGCTCCATGATGGAACCCAGGGGCCACCAACCACAGCTGGCCACTGTGACTGCAGGCTGAGCTTCAGTTTGAAATTCTCCTGCCTCAGCCTTCTGTGTGCCATGATGATGGGTGTATGTTACCACACCCGGCCTGAGTTTGTCATCCAACTGAGGAGGATTTAAATGTCAGTGGCCACATGTGGTAGCAGGAAAGATGGCTTGGTGTGGCCGACCATGGTGGGACATGGTCTCCTGTAGGGCAGAGCCACAACAGCCCAGTTTGCTGTCATTCTGAAGCCTGGTGGTGTGGCCAATCTGTTTGTGGACACCCACACACAAGCGGGTCAAGACTTCCAGACCCCTCTTCCTTTGATAGGAAATGATTACACCTGAAGCTTGGCAGGAAAGGCCACTGAAAGCATGGCTATTGCTGAGACCTGAGCAGGTGGTCTGGACAGTCTCTTGAGAAGGCTACTGGGCCTGTTTCTGGGTTATGCGCTCGTATTATCTGTGGAGTGCTGTGCCTAGCAGCTTGCTGGGCTGCTCCATATCCTGTCATCAACGTTTGTCAGGCAAGAGGACTGCAGGTTTGAGTCAAACTTGTCTCAAAGAGAAGGACAGACCAGTCAGGAAAGTCCTAAAGTCATGAGAGCCACAGCAGACTTTTCCAGACACACATGAGTATCCCAACAGCCTGGGGCTCCTCCATGCAGGCTCCAAGGATGAGGGTTCTGTGTTTCCTAAAATGGCAGCCAGAGGCCATCAGTATCCCACACCCCCTACTATCCACACCTGTGAGAGGAAGAATGAAGCCCCCACCCCCTGTCCAGGACAATGGGAGGCTGTGGCTCAGTGTAGGCTGTGTTTGAACTTAACCTGCCACCATGTGTCCTTGGAAAGGGGTGGACCAAGGCCTTACCTGTTCACAGGGGACATCCTATTTCTTCAGTGGCCTCCTGATAAGACCTGTTTGTAAGTAAACACCTTCCTCCATCTCTTAGACTGTGTCCTGGGAGGGAGAGGGGGTGTGTAGGAGCCGGATGGAGCCCAGACTTAGTGATCCCTCCCTGACAATCTATAAAGATGACACTGTTTGGTGGACATTCAAGACGACAGGTGCAGTGCAGGCCCTCGATGATGGCTTCATTCAAACGTACCATTCATATCTATTTCTTTATTTAGGTCTTACTACGTGACCCAGGCTCATGGCAATCTCCCTGCCTTAGACTCTTGGAAAAGTGAAGACTCTCGCTGGGGAGAAAGACAGCTTTCCCTCATTCCACGACTAGGGCCTTGGCCCGTAGGTAATTCCATTATTTCCAAATGAGCAGAACTCCATTTGTTGGAGAGTGGATCCCCTGGAACACAGTCCGGGTCTCCTTCCTACAAGAGACCCCCAACACACAGACTGTCAAAGCTCAAACCGCCACCACGACAATCAGCCCGAGCATCCAGCCCTCTGTAAATCAGTTCCTGAGATCTAATGCCCTTTTCTGACTCCTTAGGCACCAGATAGGAATGTGGACATACATGCAGACAAAACATACACACGTGACTCTTAAAAAAGTATTAAACACTAAGAATTGACCTCAGGGCTTCTTGCCTATAGGCAAGCATTTTACCACTAAGCCACACCCCCAGCTTCACTCACTGGTAGATTCTAGACAGGTATTCCACTGTTGAGTCATGCCCCCACTGGTAGATTCTAGGTAGATGCTCTTACCACTGAGCCACACCCCAGTCCCTCACTGGGGGATTCTAGGCAGGGGCTCTACCATGAAGCCATACCCAGCCCCTCACTGGGGGATTCTAGGCAGGGGCTCTACCATGAAGCCATGGCCTCAGAACACTCTAGGTACTTGTTTTACCACTGAGCTATGCCCCAGTCCTCTTTTTAATTTTTTTCAGGATTAATTTTTACTATTTTGTTTTGCCCACATGTAAGTCTGTGTACTACACTCATGCTTGGTGCCCAAGGAGGTGGTAAGCCTCAACGTGAGTGCTGGGAATCAAATCTAGGTCCTTTGCAAACACAAGACATGCTCTTAACCACTGAACCAGCTCTCCAGCTCAAAGAAGGGGATATATTTGTTTTGATTTTGTTTTAGTTTTGGAGACTGAATTCCTCAAACTCAGAGATCTGCCTGCCTCTGTTTCCCAAGTGCTGGGATTAAAGGGTGCACCGTCCATTCAGCCCCTCCCCTTTTTTGTTATCTTGAGACAGGGTCTTGCTAAGTGGTCTAGACTAGTTTTGAATTTGTTATCCTCCCCTCTCAGCCTCCCAAGTGGCTGAGATGACCGGTCAGTGCCACCAGGCCAGGGTAAGATTCTTAATGTCTTTTTAGAAGTCCAAATGTCCACGACTTTCCCAACTCTGGGCCTCCGATCTGCTGTGTAAAGCAGCTGACATGGCAGTCTGCAGGGTAGGGGAGGCCACTGGGAGAAGGCATCTCGTATGTATGGGCTCCAGTTTCTCCTGTCAGACTTGACGTGATGGCAGTGTCTCCCTTCTAGGGTTACTACAAGAAGTGGAGGGAATCCCCATGAATCTTGGCACAGGGCTGGCTCTGGAGGCGCCCCCGAATGCTGCTATGACTACACCAGGCTCCTGTCCTAGCCAGGCAAGAGCAGGCCAGCTTCCTTCTGCTCCTCCCCCAGCGCCCCCATGGAGCTTCCCACTTTCCCCGCAGAGTCTAGACAAGAACTCCCTCTGGGACTAAGCTCACAAAGCTAGGACCTTGCTGCTGCTCCAGCTCCTCACAGCTCTGGGATGGGCTCCTGCCTGTTCTATACCACAGCCCTCCTTGCCCATCTCTAGGTCTTTGCAGCCCTTTCATCCCCACCTACCATGACAACAGCCTAGTGTGTGTTTCCAGGCAACAAGGGGCATCCTGCCACTGTAGTTAACTCTTTTGCCATCCTCTGTCTGGCAAAACCACCCTAGCCTCAGGACCAGGAAATGAAGGCAAAAGGCTTCTTCTCAGCAGGGAGGGAGAATCCTGAAGCTTTAACCTAAGCATATGTTCCCTATAGGGCTCCAGAGAGAACATGAGGGAACTAATACAGGCTGGCTATGGTCATCCCAGCAAAGGGCCCAGCATCTGCCTCCTGACCTAGCGGTGATACCAAGTGACAATCTTCCTGTGTCCCCAGACCTCCTGTTCTCCAATCCCACTCAAAGATACAGTTATCCGCCAGGCGGTGGTGGCGCACGCCTTTAATCCCAGCACTGGGGAGGCAGAGGCAGGCGGATCTTTGTGAGTTCGAGACCAGCCTGGTCTACAGAGCTAGTTCCAGGACAGGCTCCAAAACCACAGAGAAACCCTGTCTCGAAAAACCAAAAAAAAAAAAAAAAAAAAAAAAAAGATACAGTTATCTTTTGCCCCAGGGAAGCCTCACTTGCCACTGGCGTGAGCTGACACAGGAAACAGGAGTGCTGGGTGTGCGGCTGGTGCCCTATTGGCAGTCAGTGGAGGAAGGGAGATCATAAACGACATGGTAGCTTCTTGCAGGCTCCAGGCAGGTCCCAACCTTGGGAACATGCACGTGGGCTCTTGTCCAGTTAAGGGACTCCTCCTGCCCTTGGCACAGGAGGTGGCAGCTTCTTTCCCTGCCCCAGCACTTCCCTCTCTTGCTCTTTAAGCACCTGTTGTTTGGGGATAGTCTCACTACACAGTCCTGCCTAGCTTGTCATAGGTGCACCACCCTCCTGGCCAGGCCCAGGGACAAGTCAGGGACTTGGGAGACCCCGGAAAGGAAGCAGAAATGGGGGCTGGACCTCCCAGTGCTGGCACCAGGAAAGGCTGACAGGTATCCAGGAAGGGGCCAGCCCCTGGAAAGCGCAGATAGATGGAGGCAAGGTGATGCCTAAAACCTATCTGAGAAGATGGGGTGGTCACTGAGAAGATATGGAGGCCACTGATGCTGGGGGAGGAGGCCCTGGCTGGAAAGCAGAGTCCAAGCCTGAGCCAGGGCATCCATACAAGAGGCCACACAGAGCGTCCTCTGCAGCAGAGCAGCTTCCACGTGGACTCTGATGTTGCGCCTGCGCTCTGCCTGCCAGCTGTTAGGGGCCCTTGGAGCCTGAGGTCTCACTTCCACTGTCCTCTGGGGTGACAGATCTTGGCAGAGCTCCCTCCTGGCTTCTGGGGTTTTGAGGGGCACCTGCTGCCGTCTCCCTGGCCCTGGTGTCCCTCTAGCAGTGACACCCTCCCTTTAATTGCACCCACTGCCACAGTGTGGACAGTGGGGTTACTCATCTCTACAGTTGCTGTGGGTGGGGCCGGTTTCAGGGCCTCCTTCTCTGTCTCACAGGAGGGCCTCTGCCTTTGTCCTTCCTCCAGGGCTCTGTGAGCACAGGCTTCCAAGTGTGGGGACGTCTTTCCTGGTGTGTGTGGTGACTGCACACTTTCCTCTGGGCTGATTTGGACTTCTCTCTGCTTCTGGGTGGCAGAATGCTTTCTAGTTCTAGCAGAGGGGTTCATGGGTCTCTCAGTCTCCCTGAGTCTGTGGTTCTGGGTCTCTGTGCTGGCTCAGTGGGAATCTGTATCCCTTTCCATCTCCCAAATGAATTTTCCCATAAGGGAAATTAACCCTTTGTGGTGTGTGTGTGCGCGCGCGCATGTGTGCATGCGTGTGTGTGTGTGTGTGTGTGTGAGAGAGAGAGAGAGAGAGAGAGAGAGAGAGAGAGAGAGAGGAAGGGAGGGAGGGAGGGAGGGAGGGAGAGAGAGAGAGAGAGAGAGAGAGAGAGAGAGAGAGAGATATTCCGTGCAATAAACTCTTCTATGTGTGTCTGTATGGAAGTCATTCCTCACTCTGACTCTGACTCTCTGTCTCTGTACTCCCTTTTGAATGTCTCCCAACAGTCTCTTTTTGGTTTCCCTCTTCTGTGTGTATTTGAATAATCAGGTGGCTGAGGACCAGAAGGAATCAGAGAAGGCCCAGGGAGAGGAGGCGGCAGGTGGGAAGGGGAAGAGGAAGCCAAGAAATGCAGCAGTGAGCACGGAATAGATGCTCCAAGGAGAGCAAGGAGGGAGACCCAGCAGGCCAAGGTCTTGGCGGGGAGGAGCCCTGGGAGGGGTGCTGACCGCTGCCTGGATCGGCTACTACCAGCTGCCACTGTAGCCCAGAGTTCCTGTCTGGCGCTGCGCGGCTGGACTTGGGATGTGAGGCGCATAGCAATGGGTGGTGGTGTAGAGGGAGGCGGGGCAGCAGTTCCCAGCTGGGGAGGGGGCTAGGGGCACCCAAGCTCCTCTACTGCCCAGCTGGGGTGCTCCCCGGGAGGATTCCCCAGCCTAGGGAAAGTCACCCGAAGCTGCAGGGCAAGGAAGGGCCAGAGGTGGAAGCTCCTAGAGAGGAAAGGGTGCTCAAGAACGTTGAGGGACTCAGAATCTAGCGGGGAGGCTGGTTGGTCCCCTGGCCCAAGAGGTGAGTCCGGGGAAACTGAGCACGGAGACCAGGGAGGGATCCTGGACCGAGCCTGAGCCTTTGGCCTAGGATTGACACCTTGAAGGAAGGAGAGGGTTCTGGAGAGAGAGAATATGAGGTCTAGCGGTGGGTGGGATCTGAGTACCCTGCCTGTGAGGAGACCGGAAGACAGACTTTTGGGGGAAGAAGGGCCACAGAATGGGGCTTCCAAAAGATCTGGGTTGAGGAGCCTGCCAGCAAGGTTAGGGGCTTATGGCAAAGAGAAGAATGGGGCCTAGAAGAGCACAGGCCCAGCTGGGTCTCCAGGAAGGAGGGTGGAGGGACGCCGGGGGTAGAGGGTCGGAGATGGGCCGGATAAGGGGAAGTTAGAAGGCCTCGGAAGAACAGGTGTGATGGAAGCCAGCAGTGACTGGGGAGGTCCCCTCGAGAGAGAGAATAGCGCCGAGCAAGCAAGGGTCCCAGGGAGACGTGTGCGAGGACCGCAGATTTGAGGACCGATGCCGGTCAAGGAAAAGGGGTTCCTGAGCGGAGGGAGGAGCAGACTTGTAGTCAGAGGGAGGAGGATCGTTGATGGGGAGTGGGATCTGAGGCTGCCTCTCTCTCCAATCACCCCCTCTTGGCTTTCCCATGTTCACTTCCCAAACTCCCCGGTTCTCCCCGGTTGCCACGGCAACCGCTCCTGCCAGGCACGGTCACCAAGGAAACCCCGTGCCCGCCTCTCCCCCTCCCCATCGCCCGCACGCCCCCCGGCGGCGGGGAGGAGGGCGTGGGGGAGCAGACTCCCGCCCCGGGCCGCAGCCGGGCAGCCAGCTGCGGTCGCCCAGCCTGGGGCTCCGGTCCAGGTCCCAGCCCGCATCCCAGGTCTGCGTCTCCATCCCATCCGGCCCCATCCTGGATCCGCGTCCCTATCCAACCCGGCCCCCTGTCTTGCCTCAACCCCGCGCGCTGCGCGCTGCGCTCCGACTCACCGCGGGCTCCGGGCTCCCGGCGAGGGGCGGCATGCCCCGCGGGGTCCGCTCGGGGCGC
>NW_004949112.1:2935930-2941975 GCF_000317375.1 Microtus ochrogaster
TAGCCTGTTAGAAAAACTGCCCAGACTCAATGGATGACAGTCCTAGTGACTCTGTTTGCAGAGATTAAAAAAGAGAGGGTCCCACGGGCCCTGGGGTCTGAAGGAGGTCGGAGTACTCTTTCTTGTTGAAAACTTTCCTTCCGGGGAGCATCAGCTGCTCATGAACTTCTCTCTAGCAGGTGAAGAACAATGGGCGAAGTCAAAAGGTGTGTCTCTGCTTCAGGATACTACTGCACCAGCCCAAAAATATGGGTCAGATTCTGGCAAAGATGGGGGTGTGAGGTGGCAACCATGCGACCCCAGGCTTCATGTGGCCTAGAGCTTGTCTGAGAAGTTCACAAACTCCACCCCCCAACCCAAACACATTATTAAGAGTGTGGCCCCCAGACACACGGAGAAGCCAGCAGGTTTAAGCAGCAGCTGAGTGTGGACGTGGATGGGTAATAAAGGAACAGTATGGGGTCACTCTGCCTATGGCCAGAGGCCGGAGGGAAAGCGCCCTCTCTCCAGGGCAAAACCCGGCCGGAGGCCCAGTGAGGGGAAAGAGGTATGGGGTAGGAATGGAGACAAGGACAAATTCACACGCACACACACACGCACACACACACAAACACACGCACGTGCGAGCGCACATCTTAGAAAGTACTGTGTGGCCAGGACCTAAGGAACAGCGCTGCAGCCCAATCCTTACCCTCAAGGGCCCCATCACAAACTTGAAGCTAGTCACCTCGGCTCTGGGATGGGAAGTGGCTTCTTTCCCCAGCTCTAACATAAACAGAAGTAATTGCCTGCAGGAGGCCTTCCCTAATTCAGTTCTCCGGGAAGACCGCCTCACTCCAGACCTCACGATGCTTACCCTGACTGCTGAGGCTGGCAACTCAAATAACTGAGATCTGGTTCGGATGCCAGGAGCGCGTCTGAGGCACAGGAACACTCCCAAGCTCATGCCAACGATGAATGTCACGCACCTGCCCTAGCAAACTAGCTCCAGGGCCTCTGAGCCTGTAATTAGCAAGTTGCCACCCGTAAAGCTAGTTTCACCAGCTGCTCCCAGAGCTGGCCACGCACACCCCATAACGGTACAGGAATCTTAGCCGTTTGGGGCCAGGACAGAGCAAGTCTACTCCTTCCTGTTTCCCGTTCGGCACATGGACGCTCTTAACCTCTCTTCTGGGATGGGCAAAAGGGGCCCAACAGCAGTGGCTGAGGCGGCGGCGGCCACAGCAGCAGCAACAGCAGCAGCACCAGGGGCCGCCACCGCTCTTCCCGGGCCTCTCCGCACTCAGGCCCCGGGACGCACGCGGCCCACCGGGAGGTTCTCGCACCAAAGGTTGGCGTCTGTGGCTCGGGTCCTGGGCGAGCGCCGGGCTCCGGCCCTTACCTGTTGCCCCGCAGGCCTTCTCCCCGCCAAGGCCCCGGCCCGGCCCGGCCCCCTCTCGGACGGTGCGGCAGCCGCCGAGAGCAGCCGAGAGTCCCGTGGACGCGAGCGGAATACTGATGCTGGTGGGGAGCGGGAGGAGGAGGGAGGAGAAGGGAGGGCTCCGAGGGGAGAGTGGCCGGGGAAGCTGGGGAGGGAGGGCAGAAGAGGCGGCGAGGAAGGGGGAGGGGGCACGGGGAGGGAGAGGGGAGAGGGAGGATGGAGGGAAGGGGAGCCAGAGCCGAGAAGGGGGGGAGGGAGCAAAGGAAGAAGGGAGGGAGGAGGAGAGGGAAGGAGGAAGGAGAAGGGAGAGAAAGGGGAGTGGAGAAGAGAAGGGGTTCTAGGGGAAGAGGGAAGGGAAGCAGCGGTGTGGTGGAGGGAAAAGGGAGCTGGGGCTCGAACTTGGAGAACTCCAAGACCTCCAAGGAATGGATGAGATGGAGGGGACCTGATGGGCGCTGCGGGGGTGGGGTGGGGAAGAGGGAGGCGGGAAATCTGGAGAGCAGTGGAGGAGACACGGTGTTTGGGGGTGGGGAGGCCGAGAAGGAATGGGGTGGGGGCAGAAGGAAAGCCAAAGAAGTGTTGGGAGAGGGTCGGGACTAAGTCGGAAGGCGGAGGGTTGATGCTGTCACCGAGCCAGAAGGAAGTGGCCTGACAAGGTTTCCAGGAGAGAACTGAGGCAGGAGCAGCGGGTGGGTGGCGCAGAGGCCTGGAGGAGGCACTGGAGCAGGCGAGGCATTGGGAAGCCAGGACAAGGCGGAGCGTTTCTTGAACTCCTCATCTGATGAGAAGGATGGAGACTCAGCTCAGTCTTTATTCTAGGAAGGGCTTTGGAGGGAGTTTTTTTTAGGGACGGGGGAGGGGGCCTTTCTTGGGCCAGGCGACCACGAGGGAGAATGAGCAGGGGTGCTGGTTCTGAGCCCCTGCCCCAGACCTCCGCAGTGGCCAGGGCGCCTGCAGAGTAGAGGCGAAGCCCAGCCCCCTCCACACTCTCACCTCCCAGGTGCAGGCAGAGGGTGCTGGGACACACAGAGAGGTGTGAAGCTGGTGCCAGCCTAGGGGAGAGGGCGTGGGGCAGGATGCCTGGGAGAGGTCACAAGGATGCCACTCTTCACCGTCAGTGATGTTCTCACCTGCCCCCTGCTCCCTCGCCCCCTCCCCAAAGGCTGGGCATTGAGGAAGGGGCTTGAGGCAGAGGGACCCAGGAGGACTGAGAAGAGATAGTTTCTTCATTGCCAACCAGATACCCCCCCCCCCCCCACACACACCAGTGTTAAAGGTAGGCAGGAGTTTTCCCTATCCTTGACTCCCATCTCCAAGTGGGGAAAAAACCTGGCTACTAACTTAGGACAGGTAAGGCAGGAGAGAATGAAGATCCCTTCTCTCAGGCCAGGGTCCTTCTCCAAACCCTCAGGGAGTCTGAGCAGACAGGAGGTTGTTGCTGCCTTTGGAGCAAGCAGCAGGGGGCTCAAGGCCAGCCCTTGGAGTTGGAAGGAAGGGGCCCCACAGACATTTGCTGAGAGCCCAAACCTAGAGCTCACAGAGGGGGAGGTCATGGGTGAATGCCTTAGAAACAGCTGGGGTGGGTACTGGGGGACACACAAGAAAACCAAAGAGAGAAGGGCTCAGTCAGAACCAGAGCCTACCTGGTGCCTGGCAGTGCTGACATCTGGTTAGGAGCCTGGATGAAGGATGCTTGGTGAGACCCAGGGTTCCCGTTGGCTCCACAGACTCTCACCTGTCTGCTGGGGAACAGGGCTTTCTGGTTTAAGGTCAACTGCCAGGAATGTGGGCTTGTGGAGGCTGAAGTGCAAGAGGGTCCCGGGCCCAAGCCAGAGTTCCCAGGGAAGCTTCTGGAAGGTTCTGGAATCTCAGGCTTGCCTGTCTGGATAGAGGAGAGTGGCTCTCATTGCTAGAGGAGGCATGGGCAAACCCCTGAACCTGGGCAGCTCACCCTCTAGGAAACAAGGCAACTCAAGGCCTCTTCTAGAAGGTTCACAAGCTATGAGGAGAGCAGCAAGGAGGAAGAAGTTGGTGGGGGAGCAAAGCTGAGGAGACCCACAGGCTGAGGAGGTGACCACATCCAGGCCTGGATGCTGAGGAGGAAGTAGGAGCAGGCAGGAAGGGGCCATCAGATGACAGCAATGGCGGGGGTGTCTTTCTGAAAGGCAAAGGCTGGAGACAAGAAAGGGCAGGACGAGCAGAGCAACTTGGACAGAGTCTAGACTTCGCAAATGTGACATCGGCTTCAATGCCACCCCATCCCACCTCAGCTCCACCCTGATGCCTGAGCTAACCTTCAGCCAAGACTACTCTTGATTAGTGGCAACCTTGAAACGGTCTCCTGTAGCCCACAGTAGCCTCAAAATCACAAGTAAAGGAGGATGGCCTTGAATTTCTGATCCTCCTGCTTCCACTTTCCGAATGCTGAATGACAGCCATGTGTCGCCATGCCTGTTGCTGGGCATGGAGCCTAGGGTGGCAAGCGTTCTGGGCATATGCTCTACCGGTGAGTCATAGCCTCATCCCTTCACCAATGGCGTCGGACATAGAGAGCCTATGTCAGGAGAGTCATGGCCTCATCCCTTCACCAGTGTCTTCGGGATGGCGTCAGACACAGAGAACCTATGTCAGGTGAATCCAGTGTCTTTGGGATGGCGTCTGATATAGAGAACCTATGTCATGTGAATCAAGTGTCTTTGGGATGGCGTCTGATATAGAGAACCTATGTCATGTGAGTCATGGCCTCATCCCTTCACCAGTGTCTTTGGGATGGCGTCAGACACAGAGAACCTATGTCAGGTGAATCCAGTGGCTTCAGGATGGCGTCGGACATAGAGAACCTATGTCAGGTGAGTCTTACGGTTGGGTTTGAGAAGCTCCCCCCCCAAGGCTCATACTTTGAACACTGGGTCCCCAGCTGGTGGCACTATTTTGATGGCCTGCAGAAGTGGGTCACTGGGGTTGGCCTTTGAAGGTCTGGCTCTCTGTTTCTCAGTCCCTGCCATGTGACTAGCTTCAAGCTTCAGCCTCCTGCCTCAGTGTAGGTATCCTCTTGGGAAACATGAAAGACCCTCAAGATCAGCACCCCCATGGTGCACTGAAATCCCTCAGCATTAGCTTGCCCCCCTCCAGGGCGCAAGTCCCCAACCCCAGCTCCCCCTAGGACTCACTGAAACCCTTGGAAACCATGAGAACCCCACACCCTCGTTGTCTGTCAGGTACTTTTGTTCCTGAACCATTACAACAGCTGTGTAGTAGGAGACAGTGGCATCCTCCAGATCACAAAGGCTTGAAGATATACACAATCTCAAAACACCAGGCTAGGGGCTTCCAGAGGACTCAGTGCCTGCGTTCCTGCATTTGCTCCCAGGCCATGGAAAAGACACTGTGGTAGTGGGTGCACCAGCAGTCCCAGCACTGAGCAGGACAAAGGGAAGATCCTCAGGGCTGGCGGCAGCCGGTTCAGCAAGAAACCCTGGCTCACAGCAAGTGGAGAGGCTAGAGAGCTGGCTTGGCGGTAACCACGCTCTGCTAGAGGACTCCGGTCCCAGCACTCACATGGCAGTTCATAACTGTCTCTAACTCAGACTCAAGAGATTTTTTTCTGTTTGTTTCTCGAAACAGGGTTTCTCTGTAGCTTTGGAGCCTGTCCTGGAACTAGCTCTGTAGACCAGACTGGCCTCAAACTCACAGAGATCCGCCTGCCTCTGCCTCCAGAGTACTGGGATTAAAGGTGTGCACCACCACTGTCCGGCAGTCTCAAGACATTTAATGCTCCCTCTGGCCTCTGAGGGCACTAGCCATTTATGTGGTGCATGTACGTACATACAGGCAAAGCACTCATATATAAAATTTAAAAATTTAAAGCAAAGAGCAACCGAGAAAGATATTTGACAATGACTTCTTTTTTTCACATGCACATACACACAACTATACATACACAAGCCTGTACACACACATATACACACCTGTGAATATATGTACAAATACCCACACCTACATAGATATACACGCACCTGCATATGCATACACGTACACAAGCCTGTGCACACACACCTACTTGTACATACACATATCTTCACATACATGCGCACACACATCTGAAATACACGTGTACATACATATACTTGCACATAAACACCTACACGTATACATGCCTGCACATAACACGTGCACATAAACACATCTGTCTATAAACATACAAGTATGCATTTGTGCACACTCATATGCATGCACAAACATGTATACACACATGCACACAAACGAAAACACAACTAGGGCAAGTCAGCTCATAATGCCAGCCTTCATGAGGTTGAGGCAAGAGGATAGAGAGTTTGAGTCCAGCCTGAGCTATGTATCAGGACCTGTCTCAAAATGCAATATCAAAAAGGTATAGGGAGGGAAGGGAAGACGGTTCAGTGGGTAGAGGCCCTTGTCATCAAACCTGGTGACTTGAGTTTGAGTCACGGAATCAACATGGTGAAGGTAGAGAAGTGACTCCTAGACGTGACTCTGCCCTCCACGTGTGCACGTGTGGTCTCTGCCCTCCGTGTGTGCACGTGTGGACTCTGCTCTCCATGTGTGTGCGTGTGGTCTCTGCCCTCCGTGTGTGCACGTGTGGACTC
>NW_004949112.1:2942075-2942345 GCF_000317375.1 Microtus ochrogaster
CTCTGCTCTCCATGTGTGTGCGTGTGGTCTCTGCCCTCCGTGTGTGCACGTGTGGACTCTGCTCTCCGTGTGTGTGCGTGTGGTCTCTGCTCTCCGTGTGTGTGCGTGTGGACTCTGCTCTCCGTGTGTGTGCGTGTGGTCTCTGCCCTCCGTGTGTGTGCGTGTGGTCTCTGCCCTCCGTGTGTGTGCGTGTGGTCTCTGCCCTCCGTGTGTGTGCGTGTGGTCTCTGCCCTCTGTGTGTGCACACTTGGTCTCTGCTCTCCGTGTGTG
>NW_004949112.1:2942762-2949708 GCF_000317375.1 Microtus ochrogaster
CCTGCCTCTGCCTCCCGAGTGCTGGGATTAAAGGCGTGCGCCACCACCGCCCGGCTTGGGGCTGCAACTTCTGCTTCACTTGCTGGGCTGCTGTCCCGCAGGTCTTTGCCAGCTTCCAAGCAGATAGACTTCCCAAGGCTGCCATGCCAGGAGGAAGCTCAACCTCCCATAGAGAGGCCCCAAGACCTCAACCCTCCCTTACTCCTGCCTCTTAGCACCCACCAAAGGACGTCAAGGGCCAGAACTGATCAGCTGAGCCCTTCCCTGATTCCTGACTTACAGAAAGCTTAAGAGAGAATGAAATGGTTTTGCTGTTTGAAACTGTTAAGTCCTGGGGTGATTTGTTATACAGCAGTGGGTTACTACTGTAATGAGGGATATGAAACACTATCATTTTATCCTGGCCAATGGGAAGCCATTTTCAGGGAGTGCAAAGTGTGGCTGGAATGAGCCGGTGCACCTCCTTGAACTTGATTTTCATATGATATTTCCTACAAACCTTGGGGAAGTGGCGGCTTCCTTCTCTAGGGTAGGGCAGATACCAAGTAATCTAGAGAAAACTGCCTTAGTTAGGGTTTCTACGGCTGTGACAAAAACACCATGACCAAAAAGCAAGTTGGGGAGGAAAGGGTTTATTTGGCTGACGCTTTCAGATCATAGTCTAGCACTGTAAGAAGTTGGAACTGGAACCTGGAAGCAGGAGCTGATGCAGAGGCCATGAAGAGGAGCTGTTCACTGACTTGCTCAGCCTGCTGGACCACCATCCTGGCCAAAGCAGAAGGGCCTTGCTGAGACACTGACAGCTCAGGGCCTCGTGGGCAGCTACACCTCGGAGTGAGGGGAAAACCCAGGACCGCCATATCAGTGAGTAGCTGAGCCTGATGTACCCACAATGTCTTCTGGAACCCAGTGTGAGACGGGTTTCATGCCATGGGCATCCACAGTGTCTTGCAGTCAGATAACAGCAAAACAGTCAGATAAATGAAAGACAGGAGCATTGCCTTCCGTGCGGACCAGCATGCTAGTCAGTGGAGAGAGACCCAGGATGACCTGGTGTTGGGACTAAGAGGCGTGGTGAGTGTGTAAGGTCTTACAGTGGGGAGCAGCAGTGCGAGAGGGGGAATCTCAGGCATGGTGAGTGTGCAAGGGCCTATGGGAGGCAGCAATGGTGCAAGAAGAGGAATCTCAGGCATGGTGATTGTGCAAGGGCCTACAAGTCAGGGTAGCAGGAGTGCAAGGGAGAATCTCAGAAGTGTGATGAGTGTGCAAGAGCCTACAGGGCGGGGCAGCAGCGGTGCCAGAGGGGGAACTCTCAGGCATGGTGAGTGTGCTAGGGCCTTCAGGGGGCAGCAGCGGTGCGAGAGGGGAAATCTCAGGCGTGGTGAGTGTGCGAGAGCCTTCAGGGCAGGCAGCAGTTGTGAGAGAGGGGAAATCTCAGGCGTGGTGAGTGTGCTAGGGCCTTCAGGGCAGGCAGCAGTTGTGAGAGCACATAATGAGCTGCAATGATGAAAATCCTGACCTCACACACATGTTCACCCACACACTTTTGGAAAATAGCAAAGGAAGAAACCCTTTCAAAACCACTTCACAGGGCACCAGATCCTAACACCCACACCCGACATCATGAGAAAGGAAATTATAGATCAATATCCCTCATGGGCACAGATGGGAAAAATCCTTACTAAAACACTGGCGATCAAACGGTAATATGTGAAAAGGTTACAACATTGTGAGTGAGGGATTAGACCCTGAGCAGTGTGTGCTTAACATTCAGGGAGCGATGGGTGCAAGTCAGCACTGAGCACAGGGAAGGGAGGCCCCCCGCAGGCACGGAGAACCCCCAGAACTGTTCTTACCCAAGGAACACACACAGGAAGCCTGACGCCATCTGCAAAACCAGATTCTAGAACAAACATGTAGAAGAAAGGTCAATGGGACAACTTAAATGATAGTCAATGGAATTAATTATACTAACTGAAGATGAGAAAATTAAGTCCTGGTGAAATAGCATAAAACATAAGGAACGCATAGAAAATTTTAACAAAGGGCGCCATGTTCACCACGCGCCGTGTTCGCCACGCACCATGTTCACCAAGCGCCATGTTCGCCACGCGCCGTGTTCGCCACGCGCCGTGTTTGCCAAGTGCCGTGACACCACGTGCCATGTTCATCGTGTGCCACAGCGCCTAGGGGGTCAGAAGAAACAGACACCTACAGGTTGGAAGGTATTACTACCTGTGGACTTGGCACAGCACCCAGTGCAAGCCCAACATGTTTCTTACAGAAGCCACAGGTTCAACACAAGTCTGTGGAAACCCAAGGGTCCTGAGCAGCCAGAATAACTCGAGAAAGAACACCTGACAAACTACTTGATTTCAAACTTAGTTGGAAGCTAAGAGCTTGGGGAGCGTGGCTTTGGTACGAGGAGAAAACTGAGTGGAGAGAGAGCTATATGGACCCATGTTTTATAATTCATGATTTGTTCCGAAAGAGAGTCAAAGCAGGGCCAGCAAGATGGCTTGGGGGGTGACGGTGCTTGTCAAAATGATCAACAGGACGGCAGTCTGGGACAGGACCTGCACGCACAACTCAAGGTTAACTTTAAGCCCTACCTCCTATGTGAGAGCTTGCTCAAGCCATCAAACTCAGAGAGTAACCATGGGAATTGTACCATGTGAGGGAATGTGAGGGAATCCTAGACAGGATATGGAGGCTGTTCCCAGGCAAGTTAGACTCAGTGAGGTCTGAGAACACTTCGTACAAAAATCACAGTCCATAAAAATTGAAGACCCAGTCCTGAGGTCATGTCCTCAACCCAAATGTGGGGGATACTATACATGCAGATCATGAAGCAAATTTTCCTTAGTGACGGCATGTGACCATCAAGTCAGTACAAACGAGGGTCAGGACCCTAAAGGGGCTTTTCCAAAGAAACCGTAAACTGGTAACAGACACAGGAATGCAGAGAAGTAATGTGCACCAGGCAGAGCCACCATGATGGGAGTGGATGAAGGTGAACATGGCAGGCCAGTAGGTGGGTGTGGAGGAAAGCGTCATGACATTCCACAAGCCATCAGCGAACTGTGGTGCCTGGGTACAGGACACAAACCATGGAGCAGAATGAGAAGACAAAGGGACAAGCTGGGCTGTGGAAAGCAAGGGCATCAACACCATGAGCAGCTCCTATGGACCAACAACTAAAGATGAGCAGTCTGTTCAAAACCAGACAAGACACCCAGACATTTCAGAGAGCACGTGTGAGGGATTGATAAACACTCTGAAGGGTCGCTGAGCTGAGGGCCAAGGGTTAGACTCCTACCTCTCATGGCTTTTTCCCAGCACTTAAAAAAAATCAGTACATGAAAAGAAATTTTAAGTGGTTGTCTGAGTTTCACTTCTGATTGGAAGAATAAAATAGACTGCCAAAAGCAACTTCAGGGAGGAAGGGTCTATTCAGCTCCCAGGTCCAGGAAGCTTCATTGCAGAGAAGTCAAGGCCGGAAGGAGTGTTCAGATCACTGTCTCAGCTCTGGTACATAGGGTCTAAGATCCTCTGCCCAGGGAATGGTGCTGCCCACTGTGAGTGTGTTTCCCGCCTCAGTTAACGCAACCAAGACAATCTCCACAGGCATACACATAGGTCATCCTGATTTAGACAGTCCTGTGTTGTGGTTCCTTTCCCAGATGGTTCTAGGTTGTGTCAAGGTGACAGAAGTCACCATCACAAAGGTATTCAACATCAGATTGAACCACAACAAGAAAACTACTACTCTCCACTGCAGATGGACCAATGAAGACAACAGCAAATGCTGGGGTGCTCACACACCGCTGTGGGAGTGTGCAAAGGGACTGGAGTGCTCACTCCTATGGGAGTGTGCAAAGGGACTGGAGTGCTCACACGCTGCCGTGGGAGTGTGCACAGGGACTGGAGTGCTCACACCCTGCTGTGGGAGTGTGCAAAAGGACTGGAGTGCTCACACGCTGCTGTGGGAGTGTGCAAGGGACTGGAGTGCTCACACACTGCTGTGGGAGTGTGCAAAGGGACCGGAGTGCTCACACCCTGCTGTGGGAGTGTGCAAGTTACTAGAGTGCTCACTGCTATGGGAGTATGCAAACCGGTGGGTAAGAAGGCTCCTGGAAAAACTAAACACTAGAACCTGGGGTCTTACTCCTAGGTATTTTCCGGGAAAAATGAAAACACACGTCTTCAAGATCCACAGAGGACTTGGAAACGACAGCTGGAGTGCTTGGTGATGGTCCATTCATATCAGAGAATACTATTCAGAAAGAACGGTCGCTCTGGGCGTCTGTGTATCCGATTCCTAGGCTGACACCATCAGAAAGCAGGTCAGATGTACAGCAGCGGAAGGGCGGATGAGGAAACTTGGGGCTTCATTAGTTTCTCACCTCTGCGAGAGGAAGGGTTTATCTACACCTGCAGTTTGAGTACAGTCCATCATGGTGGGAAAGTCTTTGCAGCAAGAGCATTGAGGTGGCTGGTCACATGGGATCCCCACTCAGGAAACACAGAGAGATGGTTCCTGGTGCTCACTCAGCTCAGTCTCCCCTTTTTATTTAATCCAGGACCCCAACTCATGAGATTCTGCTGCCCACAGTTGGGGTGGGTCCTCCCACCTCAATTAGCCCATAGGAACTCCCTCAGACTTGCCCAGAGGAGCCTCCTCTCTTAGGTGACCTATTGATGAAGGTGAACCATGTGTGCTGTGCCCACGAGTGGCACCTAGAGCAGGAGGTACGATGCCAGACAATCACCTGCCACAGCACAACAGACTCCAGACACCGAAGCGAGGAGGGTCATCACAGAAGAGACCCCACTGAGACTCGGGCTGTCCTTAGGAAAATGGTCTGCATGAGCATGGGAGGGTTCTGCTGACACCCCTTCCACCTATAAAAGTCGGCTGATGGCTGAGGACACAGCTCAGTTGGTAAAGTGCCATGTGGGCACAGCACAGCACCGCACAAAATCTGGGGGGAGATGGAGACAGAACAATCACTGGGACTTGGTGGGCAGCCTGTCTAGCCAAGGGCTGAGTTCTAGGTTTAGAGAGGGATGCTGCCTCAAAATACATACACACATAAATAAGTAAATGAACAAGGCGAGGAAAATACTGGACATTTACCTCTGACCTCCACAGGGCTGAACATATTTGCACACACAAAAATTTTAAAAAAGAAAGAATTTGCTGGACTATACAGCAAGTAACCTGTGCTACTTTCATTTTATTTTAACCTGTGTTTATTTTATTTTAGTGTGTGTGTGTGTGTGTGTGTGTGTGTGTGTGTGCGCGCGCACACACGCGTGCAATGGCCATGGAGGCTAGAGGAGGATGTTGAATCCCCTAAGGACTGGAGTTACAGATGTTTGTGAACTGTCTTGTGGGTGCTGGGACTTGAACCCAAGTCCTCTGGAAGAGTAGTAACCAGTGCTTTTACCACTGAGAAATTGCTCCAACACCGTTTGTGTTTTTCTCTGTGCAAATTATAACATTTTTTAAAGGTTTGTGAAATTTGCAGAAAACTAGATGGACCTAGAAAGACAATATTAAGTAAGGTGACTGGAAAGAAAGAAGGAAAACAAAAGCACATTGTCCCTCATGTGGGATCCTGGCCATAGTACAGGCAGGCGTGAGTGTGGGTAAAGCCTAACACTTAGAAAGGACACACACATGCACCACACACACCACACAAACACATACACCACACACCACATACACCATACACACATACCACAACACACACACACCACAACACACACACACACACACACACACACACACACACACACATCAGATAGCAAGGGAGGACAGAGTGCAGGTGAGAGTATGTGGAAACTATTTTCCTGGTTGTTGGTTCTGGGTTTGCTTTTCCTGGAAGATCAGTGGTGTGTTCTGTGTAGTGAAGTAGCAGAACAGTTTCTGCACACCAAAAGGCCCACGAGTGTCCTTTCTCCGAGTTCATGGCTGTGGCAGTTGGACCCTGTCTGGGCTCCACTGCCATTGGTGCAGCCAAGTGAGCTGTGGCAGATGCCCAGCTCGCCTGTCCCATCACTACTCTTAGAAAAGACAACGTGGAGCTGGGCAGCAGTGGCGTACGTCTTTAATCCCAGCTCTCGGGAGGCAGAGGCAGGTGGATCTCTGTGAGTTCGAGGCCAGCCTGGCCTACAGAGTGAGTTCCAAGACAGCCAGGACCACACTGAGAAACCCTGTCTCAAAAAACCAAAAACCGGGGAAAACCAAAAAAAGGATGATGTCTTCCTGGTATATTTGCTTTGGGGATAGAGTTTTGTAATGTGAAAGTTTCTTCTTTTTTCTTCTAACTAAAACAAAATATAAAATTCTTCTGTAATAGTTATTTAATATTTAAACTGTATTGCCGTACATAAAATAAACTATTTTTTAAATTCTTCTCTCATACAATACATCCCAACCACAGTCTCCCTTTAAAGTATGGCTTTTAATTTTTTTATTTTTTGGAACTGGCCTGGAACTCAAGAGATCTGCCTGCCTCTGTCTCCCAATGGCTGGGATTAAAGCTATATGCCACGGCAGCCTGGTAAAATATTTTTTCTTAAATAAAAAGGTGTACTTTTTCTCTTTCTAGGACTGGGGATAAACTCTTGTTTATCACCTGAAAGGCAGAGGCAGGAGAATTAGGAATGTAAGACTAGCCTGGGCTACGTAAGACTTGTCTCAAAAAATAAATAAATAAAAAGTAAAAAAGGTTTCCTTCTTAAGAGTGCGGGTGAAGAGATGGCTAAGCTGTAAAAGCACTTGTTTCTAGGGAGGACCCGGGTCAGTTTCCAGCCCTCACATCAGCTCCCAACCACCAGGAACTCCAGTTCCAGGAGATCCAGCACCCTCTTCTGGCCTTCATGAGAACTGCGCCCACGTGTGCTCTCAAGCACATTTTATTTTTTATTTATTTTT
>NW_004949112.1:2952266-2955289 GCF_000317375.1 Microtus ochrogaster
ATTAAAAAAAAATAAAGAAGAGTGCCCAGCATGGTGGACTTTATACCAGCACTTTCCCTGAGCTGCTCATCACCTCGGTTTGGTGGCAGGGTCTCTCACTGAGCCTGGCGCTCACTGGCCAGGCTGGCTGGCCGCAGGGCTGGTGTCTGAACTGGGTCTCCGTGCTGGCGAGGCACCATCTCCCCAGCACCATGGTGCTCGCGCGCGACCCAGAGCTCTGGTCTCGCCTGTATCCTGGGGCCTGTATCCCAGAGCTCTGGTCTCGCCTGTATCCTGAGGTCTCCCTGATGTGAATGTCCACGCCGATACATCCTTCAGAATTTCACTCTAATGCCAGACAATCCTCTGCCTCGTGACTAGAGCAGGCCAGATAATTAGGTTGTCCCCTCTAGCTGGTGATGCCAGTCATTTCGTTTTCCTTCCACTGTAAACACCACCGCATTGGCTGTCTGTAATACAGGCTTATGCCGTCCATGTAGACGCCCAGGAGTGGGATTCGGTACATTTAAGGATGTGAACATTTTTCCTTTGTGTGACATGGACTGCCATATTGCTCTCTGAAAGGATGGTAACCTCCCCAGTGCTGGGATGACAGTGTGTGTGTGTGTGTGTGTGTGTGTGTGTGTGTGTGTGTGTGTGTCCCTCCACAGTGCAGGAATTAGAATATCTTGCACTGTATCTGGCTTGTCTGGCATGTGTGTCCGTGTGTCTGTGCCTTCCCAGTGCTGGGATCAAAAGTGCTGCTACTAACCTGCCGTGTGTGTGTGTGTGTGTGTGTGTGTGTGTGTGTGTGTGTGTGTGTGTGTGTTTGAACTTATGTTTCATCCTCGCAAGGTGAACACTTTGCCGCCATGGAAGCCATCTCTTTGGCCCCCACTTTAGCCTTTGGAGAAAGCTTGTTGACCTGGTAATTCAATTCATACATGAAGAAACTATTCACAGAGCAGAGGCAGGCAGATCTTTGTGAGTTTTAAGGCCAGCCTGGTCTACATAGCAATTTCTGGGCCATCCAGGGCTATATAGTGAGACCCTGTCTCAAAAACAAACAAACAAAGTGAACAAAACAAACAAAGTCAAACCAACCAAAGCAAATTTGTGAGTCAGAGAACCTGGTCTTCTGGAGAGTGGCAGGTCACTGACCTCTGGGCAGGCTTCTCTGAAGCAGTGACGGCTGCACCCACACACCTGCCCCTGCTCTTACACGAGGCTTCTCCTCTACTGAATCCCCCACCCCACTCCCCTCTCGGATCGGGTTATAGCTGAGAAGGGGCACATGCAGGCCCAGGCCTGGACCGATTCTCAGAGCCCTCCCTGGTTACCAGGGAAGGGGTATTGCTTTGGTGCTGGGGATGCTGTGGGGAAGAAGGTACCTGCAGATGGCGGTGACCATTTGCTGGGCTCATACTCCATCAAGTTCTGGGCAAATTCAGTCCTTATTCTTCTGGCTAAATCTCAGTCTGGGAGCAGGATTGATTGTAGACTAAGGAACGCCCATTTGACTTAGAGGTTTCTGTCCAAACCCAGGCTGTGAACACCGTTGTGTACTGTAGTTTGTGAGTCAGCTGCTGTTCTGGCCTGAGAATGAGGAACATAGTATGTGTGGGTGGTGCGAGGCGTGGAGCAGAGCTTTTCCCACGTTAGATAGGCTCTCTCATACTCAGCCACCTCTAGCCCTCCAGTGGGAAATTCTAGGGGGCTCACGGAGGAGCAAGCGCTCTTCACTGTTGAGCCATCTGTCTCAGCACAGACCTCATCTTTAGTCTCTGGGATGACAGACCTGTGCCACCATGCCTGGCAAGGGACATATCCATGATCACAGCACTCAGCTGCCTGCCTGAGGCAGCCGCTCCTGACACGGGTCATCGTCTGGAGATTTTCAGTTACTTGAGCCAAGAAATATGTGTTGTCCCCAACCTAACAGTGAGCACCGGGGCTCTATTGCTCACAGAGCGAGAGAAGGGGCTGCTGCTGTAGGATGCACACAGACCACACATGCACACACATACTCCTGTCTGCCCATGCTGCGCACTGCCCTGTTGTTCACAAGTGTGAGAGAAGGGGCTGCTGTTGTAGGATGCACACAGACCACACACACACAGGCGCGCGCGCACACACACACGCGCGCACACACACTCCTGTCTGCCCATGCTGTGCACTGTCCTCTTGCCCCACCCCCCGGTTTCAGTTGGCACAGGACCCCACAAAGAAAGGGCGGTGACAGCGGCACCTGTGCATTTCCATGGAGACTGCCTAGACATGAAGTCAGAGGACCTTGCTCCATGAAGCAGAGAATGCAGAAGTATTTTATTGTTTCTTTATTTAAGTTAGTTAGTGACAGGGTATCACCATGTCGTCTAGACTGGCCTCTGCTTTATCATCTTCCTGCCTCCGCCTCCCGAGTGCTGGGATGCAGCTGTGTATCATGCCCCTGTCTCAACAGGTGTGGCTGCTGACTCGACCTCTTCTTCTGACCCTGAGCAGACAGGCAAGTCCTCAGGGAGACCTGAGCAGTGACACTCACGGCAGCATTATTTGTCACTGACTGGAAACCCTGGAAATCCAAACACAAGGCTTTCTGGGATACCACTGTCATTTTTTTTATAAGGCATGGACAGGGGTCTTTAAATTAGTCGGAAGCATTTTTCTCCCTCCCTCCCTCCCTCCTTCCTTCCTTCCTTTCTTCCTTCTTATTTGTTTTTCAAGACAAGGTTTCTCTGTGTAGCCCTGGCTGTCCTGGCTTGCTCTTTAGACCAGGCTGGCCTCGAACTCATAGAGATCCACCTGCCTCTGCCTCCAGAGTGCTGGGATTAAAGGCGTGCACCGCTAAACACCTGACTTCACCTGGATGCATAGATATGGATATATATCACCAAGTACACAAACATGAAGACAATCCATTATTACTTGAGCAGATTCTGCGTGAAAATATGTGTCTAAAACTACAAACATAGGCATTTCCTCTGTGGACATTTACCTCTGACCTCCATGGCTCACCCTCCCATATACATACAGCACAGCCACAA
>NW_004949112.1:2955640-2968469 GCF_000317375.1 Microtus ochrogaster
ACACCACACACAGTTACACACATACATACACCACACACAGTTACACACATACACACACCACACACACAGTTACACACATACATACACCACACACAATTTAGAGACTCATTGTTAGAAAGATACACTTGCAAAGTTAACAAAGCCTGGATCCAGCCAACACTTCTACGAGCCTTTTGAAGAACGGAGGACTTCACTAAGGGAGGGTTGGTCCTCAAATCCAGGGGTCAGCTGTTCTAGCAACCAGCAAAACACAGGTGTCCCCTCGGACTGCCCCTGACTATGGGGATGACAGGCAGCATTCTGTGAATTCTGCAGATCTGAACTCAGGTCTTCACACACAGCAAGTGCTTTATCCACTGAGCCATCCCTACAGGCCGGGTCTCAAGGCCACACACCGTCACCAACAGACTTCTAGTCCCCTTTGTCCTGAAGTCATTGCTCCCTCAGCTGAGTGTGAACTCTGCCTTGAGTGGAAGCAGAACCCTTGGCATCCCCCTCCATCCTCTAAGATGCCAAGGATTGTATAGTGCCCACAGAGTGGACCTGCTGATTTCTCCTCAGTGGGAAAACTACCTGGCATTGTGGCACCTCTGGTCTGAACCACCCTGCCAGCCATTATGGCAGCTTCAATTACTCCTTCCTCTCAGCTTTGCTTGGTTTTTCTTAGCCCTAGTTGGCATTATATGTTCATTGTCCCCAGCAAGGTGGAAACTGGCGTGGTCACACGTTTTACTCCCTGCTCTCTCCCCAGCTTCTATCATTGTATACATGGCCAATATGTGTTGAGTCAAACAAAAGAATCCCCACGTGCTCCTGCACCCCCGTGTCGACCACAGAAAGAAGACCAGAGATCAGAAGTCCATCGCAGCTGGATGGGACGCTTTCCCCACAATAGCAAACTAAGGTGACAACCCACCTAAGTGACTCAAAGAAGAGATTCGGCGTCCTGGGTTCTGGGTGCTTCTGGGGAGCTGCCATGGGTCTCAGCTGTGTTCAGAGCGCCACTGTCTGCGTTGGTCACACTGTCCACTCTTCTTTCTCTGATGCCCTCCTCCCTGACTCGGTCCTGTTCTGCCCATGTCTGCCCACCTCTCTGGACCCAGTGCCCCCTCTCCCTGATTCTTCTCTTTCCTCTCCTCTCTTTTTCTCAACTTCTGTTTCTCCAAACTCACTGCCCCTCCATGCATCGCCCCACTCCTCAGCTAATACCCTGGCCCCAGCTTTGTCCCTCTCCTGTCCCTGCCAGCTCTGCTTTGTTCTTTTTGTGTTTACCACCGTTGCCTCCATTTTTACCACTGCCATCTTCTCTATACTATGGTTATCGCCTGTCTTCTGTCTCTGGCCTGCACCTTCTCCTCTATCTGGTCCCTTTATCACTGCATCCCTGGTCTTAGCTGATTCTGTCACTGCTTTACGGTACCTGCGTTACTCTCAGGCCTTTAAATCCCTATCTTGGCCTGGGAACCTTCGTCTCAGCTGCCCCAAGTGTGATTCTAATGGACCCTCGGTCGTTCCTTCTCTGTTTCCTCTGACTAGCCTCTCCTTGTCAACACCATGTCTGACTCCATTCTGTTTTTCCTCTGTCCTGACCCTGTTCTTAGACCCTGCCTCAGTGCCCTCCATGTGTGATGGGACTTTATCTCTGCCTCTTCTATCTTCTCCTGGCCTCTGCCATGTCCCCGTTGCTATCATTGCCTCCCTGTCACCTCCTGCTTCTCTTTGTGGTTTACTGTGCCTTGAATTCCTGTGAGCTGTGCATGTGGGGGGTCTGTGCCCCGAATTGCTGCTTCTCTCAGTCTGTATCTTGTGGCTTTCTCTGGGAGTGCCACCATCAGTCAGGCATTTGGTGTGGCTATCCCTATCTCGCCTCTCACCTCACTCCTCATCTTACACACTTTCCCGCCTTTTGTTGGAGAACAAGCACATGGGAACATGGGCGCATGCGCAACAGCTCTGCGTTTTCTGGGGGTGGGGGGGAGGGAAAGCTCACGTGCTTCAGCTTGCTGCCTTGGCCACTACTGACGTCACAGAGAAAAGGTCCCGCTTATTGGCTGCCTTTCACCAGGGAGGTGACCATGCGTTGCCAAGCGCCAGGCCCTTGCAGAGACCTCTGGACATTCGTGTCGTCATGGCAACTCTATTATCCAATCGAATGCTCCTGCTATTTCCGCTAATCTGATTGGACAACTTTTGCCTTCATGCCCGTTTCTGATTGGATATCAAAGAATTCCTGCGCTTCCCTTCAGTTTTTCCGGGCTCCTGGCAGAGAACCGGGCAAGTGGGGATTACAGTGACTAGAGTCGCCAGGGAGTGCGAGGAGCGTCGGCCATGACACTGGAATTCGGCCTGAGTCAGCTGACCAGGCCGCCTGTCTCACAACGCTCTGCGCTTTGGCGATTGACTCCCTCTGTCCTGGCTACCTTGGCACGCCGGAGGCTTGGTGAACTATCACCAGTAGGAAGAAACCCGCGTGTCCAGGAAGTCAGGAGCCTGTTCTCCAGCCTTGAAACATGCAAAGGACGTCATTAGTGTCTCTTCTCGCCATGTGACCAAATGTAAACGCCTCAACTTGGACCTCCGTCTAGACGCCTGTCGTTTTTGCCTAACAGCTGTTATCTGTGATTTTCTTTTCCATTAATTGATTTTTTTAAAAAAATTACCCAGTTGTAGGCTTTTAGGGAAAAAAATCTAATGGAAATACAGAGAGTTTCATTCACCCCTCACCACTTCCCTCCCCAACTTCCGCTATTATTAATATCTTCACAGCGATGTGAGACACTGTAAGGCCACAGCCATGTGTTTGACAGGATCTAGAGTCACCCTGGAAACAAGACTAGCCAGGTCTGTGAGGGGTTATCTAGGCTTAGTCACTGGTCACGCCCGGACTAGGGTACTTGGGGAGAGAAGACCTACTCTAACAGTGGGCAGTGCTATCCCATGAGCTGGGTCCCAGACTGACTAGAAAGGAGAAGGGGAGCCCAACACAGACAGTCGTCTCTCTCTGCTTCCTGCCTGTGTTTGCAATGTGACTCACTGTTTAGCTGCCTCCACCCTAGCTTCCTTAGCAGGATGGGCTGTGCTCTCACGCTGTGATAAAATGAACTCTTCCTTCCTTAAGCAGCTTTGGTTGGTAATTTGGTTCCAGCAGTGATAGAGTAGCAAACACATTTTTTGTTGTTGTTGCCTCAAGCTCTGGTGACCAGGAACAGAGCTGCTACAGGCATTATAACATGTTTCAACCCTCTGGGTTAATGCCGAGGAAGACGGCTGACACCCAGGTACTAGGGGTGCACTTAGCTCTTGTGAGAAAAATGCCGAAGTGGTCTCAGAAACAACTGACTTGGCACCGCACCTGCAATGCATTTGTGGCGCCTCGTGTCCTCACAAGCGTTTGGTGATATTGACTTCTTGGATTTGGGACTACGGTAGTTTGAATGGGAATGCCACCCGTAGGCTCGTATACTTGCATGCTTAGTCCCCAGCTGATGAACTGCCTGGGAAAGATTAGAAGGTGTGGCCTTGTTGGGGGAGGTGTAACCTTACTAGGGGAGGCGTGGCCTTTTTGGATGAGGTACTGTGGGTTTGGGCTTTGAGGCTAGTCCCTCCCTTCCTCCCCCTCCCTCCCTCTCTTCCTCCCCCTCCCTCCCTCTCTTCCTCCCTCCCTCCCTCCCTCCCTCCCTCCCTCCCTCCTTCCCTCTATTCCTCTGCCCCTCTCTGCCTGCTGTCTGTGGAACAGGATTTAAAGCTCTCAGCTCCAGCTCCATGTCTGTCTGCTTACCTCCAGGATGATGGTGGACTGGTCCTCAAAAACTGTAAGCAAGCCCCAATTAAATACTTTCCTTTATAAGAATTGCCTTGGGCGCTGGAGAGATGGCTCACCGGTTAAGAGCATTGCCTGCTCTTCCAAAGGACCTGAGTTCAATTCCCAGCAACCACATGGTAGTTCAACAACCATCTTTAATGAGGTCTAGTGTCATCTTCTGGCCTGCTAGCAATACACACAGAATACTGTATACATAATAAATAAATAAATAAAATTTAAAAAAGTTGCTTTGGGCATGACATTCCCCTGGGTAGCAGGAGGGTTTTACTGTTTTAATTTGCAATTTGTTGATAATATGCAGTATTGAACATATATATGTACTTAATATGTTTAATATTTAGCATGTGTTTTGTGCGTGTGTGTGTTCATGCCACAGCACATGTGAAATCAGAGGACACTTTATAGGAGTCAGTTCTCTTTTCACTATGTGTATTTTGGGGATCAAATTCAGGTCATCAGCTTTGGTGGCAAACGCCTTTATCTACTGAGCTAACTCAGCAGCCCTTATATACATTTGCAATGATGATTTATCTTTTAAAAAATCTGTGCATGCGTATGGTATATGAATGTGTATGTGCAGGTGTGTGTGTGTGTGTGTAGGCCAGAGCTTGCCATCCTGTGTCTTTCTTAATTGTCTCCACCTTGTTTTTGTTTTGTTTTAGAGACAGGGCCTCTCTCTATAGCCTTGGCTGGCCTCGAACTCACAGATATCTGCCTGCTTCTGCCACCAGAGTGCTGGAATTAAGGTGCATACCACCACACCTGTCTCTCAACCTTTTTTGGGGGGCAGGGTTTCTAACTGAATCTTGAGCTGGATGTTTGAGCTAGCCAGGCTGGCCAGGAAGGTGGTCGGCTCCTCCTGACTCTCCCTTGCAGCCATGTGAGGCTGCAGCATACACCACTACACTCGGGCTGCAGCGTACAGCACTGCACTCTGTGAGGCTACAGCGTACAGCATACAACACTGCATTTGGGCTGTATGTCAGAGCTGGCAGCTGCACTGCTCCTCATGTTTGAGCAGCAGGAGCTTCATGCACGGAGCTGTGTCCCCAGTCCCAGGGATTTACAGTCATGATTGTCAACTGGATTGGGTTCAAACACACCTAGGGAAGTCATAAAACCCGCCTCTGAGTGTCTGTGAGGCCCCAGCAAGGACTGGTTAAAGGGTAAATGATCCATTCCACCCCCTTGTTGTGAGTGGCACTGTCACTAGGCGCTGTGGGGCTGGATGGGGCATCATGTGTACAGGCATTCTCCCTCTGCTTCCTGGCTTCTGTGATATGAGCAGGTCTGCCCCATTAAGATGGCTGAAACCTTGGTAATCATGAATGCACACAAATCTTCCATCCCTTGTTTGATCACAAATGTTGTCATAAAAAGCGTAACTGACATCTGTGCATCATCGTTAGCGAAGGCTGAGACCTTCACTTGTAAATTGAGTTATCTAGATTTTTATTTTTGTTTGGCTTTTTTGAGTCTGGTCTCATGTAGCCGAGGTTGGCCCTGCGCTCCTGTCTGCCCTCCATCACCTGGCTGCTATGACAACAGGTACGGCCACTGTGCCTGGCTGGGTTGTCTGTGTTCTTTCTTGCTTCAGAGTTTTGTGTATATTTCGGGCAGCAATCCTTTACCTGCTGTGGTTTGCAAAGGTCTCCTCACAATCTACAGCTCTTCCACTCTCTTTTGAAATTCCTTATCTCGGTGTGTGTCTGCTGCTCACTGTGTGTTGCACATGTGTGGGTGTCAGAAGGCAAGCTGTAGGGTTGGCTCTCTCTTTCCCCCATGTTGGTCCCTGGTGTCAAACTCGGGGCATCAAGCTTTCCAGCAAGTTCCTTCATCTACTGAACCATCTCAGTGGCCCTCTTAATTCTCTTAACCCTTGGTTTTTATCCTGCTCTTCTTATCCCAAATCCCCACGCTCTGGGCGTGCTCTACAGACTTTATGTGTCAGGTCCATCCATCCATCCATCCATCCATCCATCCATCCATCCATCCATCCATCCATCCATCCAGAGGTTTTGATCACCCTTGGCCTCAGAGCCTAGACGAGAAGTGGATCTCAGCGTTCGGGCAGGATGTCTTCTAGGTCACTATCACAATAGAGAGCCTGGATTTGGGGTCAGAGAGGTCCTTTGTGACGACTTGTGTATGTGAATACGAATGCAGATGCCCACGGAGGCTGAACGAGGGCATGAGAGCCCCGAGTTGGAGTTACAGGTGGTTGTGAGCCGCCTGAACTTCAGACGCTCTGCAAGGCCAGCAAACGCTTGTAACCAGCGAGCCATCCCTCCAGCCCCTTGTTTGTTTGTTTGCAGACAACCTTAATGAGGTTAGGCCTAGGTATAATAAGTTGTATAGGTTGTTTGATTTGAGACAGGGTTTCATGTACTTCAGGCTGGCTTCAACTTACTATGTAGCCCAGGCTGGCCTTAAATTCCTGCTCTTCCTGCCCCAGTCTCCCCAAGTACTGGGCTAGAGTGTGCACCACTGTGTCCGGCTCTGATTTTCCGGAGATACTTGTGCACCCATGTTCACAGAGGGTGAAAGGAGGCAATCAGAAGTCTTTCAGCTGATGAGTGGGTGGCATGGAGGACATGGTGCAATGTGGAGGCCTCGCAAGCATGCACAGAGTCCGCAGAGCCCTGGGGTCAAGCTCCAGCTGCAGAAGAGCAGCACAACAAAGCAGTAGATGACTGGGTGAGTGTAAGTTTGCACACTCGCAGATAATGGAAAACCGGTTCTTCTCTGAAAGGAATCTGGCCTGGGTGTGGTAACTCATGTTGGCTGTGATCTGGCGCTTGGGAGGCTAAAGCAGGAGAATCACCACGAGTTCAAGGTCAGTCTGGGAGAGAGGGGGGGGAGAGGAAAAGAGCGAGGGGGACAGGAGGTGAGAGGAGGGGGAATCAACAGGGGAAGGGAGTGGAAGGGAAGGGAGAAGAGGGGAAGGAAGAAGGAGGGAGGATGAGAGGACTCCAAGGGTAACAAGCATTTGCTCCCAAGCCTGATGACCTGATGGATTTGATTCTCCGAGACGCATATGGCAGAAGGACACAATCAACTGTTGCAGTTTGTCCTCTGACCTCGTCATACGTGCACATAAGACAAATAATGTTTTAAAAATAAACCGAGTTCCTAAGGTGGGGGTAGCATCATGATCGTTCTCAGAGAAGACCATGCCCTCAGCATCAGGACCAGGGCCCTGGCAGATGCAGTTGAGGATCTCCAAATAAGGTCATCCTGCTTTTAGACTGGTCCCCACATCAATAGCAGGGGTTCTTATAGCAGAGAGGCTTGCTCCGCATGCAGGAAACCCCAAGATCCACTACAGCGTCACACCTGCCACACTGGCTCTTAGGAGGCAGAGGCCAAAGATTCAGGAACTCCAGGTTATCCTCAGCTACATAACGTGTCCAAGCCAACCTCAGCTACGTGACATCCTGTCTCAAACAAGACAAAAAAAGTTGGGGGCAAAGCACCGTGCTGTGAGAACACAGCGACCAGGAGTGTTGCATGTTAGCTACGCAAGGCCGGGCTTGCCCATCTCCATCATAGCCTGGACTCCCTCAGCACCGAGGGAGGAAGGAGCCAGACGCATCTTCACTTCTGGCTTCCGGTACTGGAAGATAATTCTCTTCTCAGCCCACCATTTTGAAGTCCTGGCTGCCAGTCCAAAAGAGAGCAGCAGCTGTCCAGGGTTCTGTTTTCCACAGTGGGAACATTTGTGACTGCATGAGAAGGCAGTGTGAAGGAGCACCAAGGAGCCAGTGGTGGGGTGCACCAGATATGGCAGAGCCCCCCCGTGTGCAGTTCCTGCAGGAACATCCATCAAAGGCCCCCGAGTTCCTGACTAAAGAATTGTAAATTTGAGATGCACTTGCCACAGGGACAAAAGAGATGAGGTATCCAGGGTGTCTGGACCAATGGTGGTAAATGGGAAGAGGAGATGGGAGAGGCCTGCGGCATGCTTATCAGACTTAAGTCAAATGACTTCCATCCAAAGTCTAAGCAGGACCAATCAGAAACCTTTCCCCAATATGCCTGGGAAGGCATGGTCCTCATTTCGTTTTCTCAGAAGCCATCTTCTCTTGGATGGGTTTTAGTAGGTCCTGGGCAAGTCCTGCTAATGCCCCTCCATGCTTCGCTCCCCTCATTCTTCCCCTGCTCACGCTTCCCTGCTGCTGATAAAACCCTCATGAAGAACCCAAGTGACAAGAGGTCCCATTCCCAGAATGCTTTGCAACCTGCGTTAGTTACAGCTAGGTCTTTAGAGGGACAAGATGACTGCCCTGTTGGAGGTGCCTGATGGCATGTCATTGCATAAGAACCTGATGCCGTGCTGTGGTAGACAGCCTGTTGGAGGTGCCTGATTGCATGTCATTGGATAAGAACCTGATGCCGTGCTGTGGTAGACAGCCTGTGTGGAAGAGAGGAAGGCCAAGCCGGCCTCCGGGCCCCTGTCACTGTCCTGGGATGGAAGGTTTCTTAGAAGCACACGGGAGATTTCTGTCACTTCATCTCAAACAGCTGGAAATTCTATTCTGGATTTCATCTGAAATGATCATGTAGAGGCTGACCTCAGAGAAGCCACTTAGTGGCCTGGCCACTCATGCTCCTGGCCCCAGGGAGACAGGAGCCCAGGTGGAACGAGACCCACAGAGTGTGTTTATTTCTGGTGATGATAGATAGCAGCAGCGGAGGGGATTGGCCAGAGGCAGACGAGGGACAGGGGGCTGGACGCTGGAGGCTGTGTTTGTTCGGGGGACATCAAGGATTGGTCTGTCGACATTCACGGTGAGGTCATAGGCCAGAACACCAAGACTTAGACAACAGCAAAGGGATAGACAGACAGACAGACAGAGGGATGGGGTCAGGGGTCCCCAGACATGCACAACCCCTTGCCTCTAGGCGGAATTCTGGGGATAAGAGACAGACAATGGAGGCCAAGAACCTCCCACCCTGAAACAGGGAGCTGGACCTGCGGCCTCCCAGTCTCACACCTCCAGATGAGGAGGGGCAGGCCCTGGCCGCCCCGCACCAGCAGCTCGGACGTTATGGCTTCGAGGAGATGAGTTCACAGTCCGGGCAGGAAGGGATGGGACCTGAGGGCACTGGTCTGATCCCAGGCCTAGACCAGACCTAAGAAACAGGAGCAAAAGGGAGAGGAAATGCCCAGATGGATTAGGGAGGACCTCCTGCAGCTGTGCCAGCTAAGAGGAGGGAGAGGTCACTGGAGCCCACTGGAGCCCGGCCTCCTCCCTCAGACCTCCTGACCTCCCCTCTCAGACCCGGGGCTCCAGGCCCAGCCCTCCTCCCTCATCCAGAGCTCAGAGGCGCACCTGCCTTCTCTGGGTCTCGCTCTCACTCCGAGTTCTCTTTCTCTGAGAGTCCTTTGCCACCTTTTGTGAAGCTGGTCAGAGTCTTCTCCTGGAATTGGGGATGAAAAAAAACAATTACCTCAGTAGGAAGCTTTGGCCCCACTTCTTAGCTACATGTTGTCTTCACTTGGTTCCCAGAGGGTGTGGGAAATGATATACCATCCATTCTACCAGTGGGGGTACTCAGCTACAAAAGATAAATCCCTATGAATGCAAGAAAGACAAGGTTATGGAAAGGGGCCTTGAGGCGGGTCTGGGACTCAGAAGTTTGAAACTCTCTTCTGAGTTTCTGGGTACTGGGGAACTGCACAGAAGTGACAAGCAGGCTACCGGCAGAGGCTGTCTGGGTGGAGGCTCTGTCTGTGGCCACACACAGCATCATGGGCTGAAACTCAGGGGCTGTGCACACTTTCCAGCAAAGGGCACCCTGCAGCGCCTCCTAGTGCTGGCAGTGTGGCTTCCTGGAAGTTTCCAGAGAAGTGGAGTGAGTGAGGTCATTGGACCAGAGACACTGCCTCGGTCTCTTTCTCAGGATCTCAGTCCACCTTGAGCTCAGGCCTTGGCTGTTCAGCCTGCTGGAAAGGGTGTGTGTGTGTGTGTGTGTGTGTGTGTGTGTGTGGAGGGGGATGACTCACAGTGGGGAGGGTGAGGGTTAGCCTCAGCCTCAGTCTCAGGGTTAAGGTTAGCCTAACTCAGACCGCGGTTAAGCTTAGCTTCAGACCCAGACCAAGGTTTAAGGTTAGCCTCAGAATCAGACTCAGATTTGGACGAAGGGCTAGCCTCTGACTCAGACTCACTCCATAGCCCAATCAGACCTGGAGCTGACTCTGTAGCCCAGGCTGGCTTGGAACTCAACACAGACTCTGTGTCTCGTACTCCCGCGGCACACACCTGTTTAGACAGTTTCAGGGCAGAGTTTTCCTCAGAATACGATGGAAAACTACTAAGAAACAAAGAACCCGAAACAAACAAACTAAACATAACTTACAAGTAATTTTACATTCTTGGCTTCAGTGAAGACAAATTTGTCAATATTTTTCAAGTGGGTATCTTTGAGAGAAAACTTGACAGTTTCTGTGGACCCATGGATGAGCATGGCTGTGTGCGTGCTGTGTATGTGTGCGTGCTGTGCATGTGTGTGCAAGTGCACACGTCTGTGAACACATATACAGAAGCCCTCTATAGGTGCTCTCTCCCTATTTCCTTGAGACAGGGTCTCTCCCTGAGCCAGAAGCTTATCAGTTCAGCTAGGCGGCTGGAAGAGAGCTCTGGGACCTGGCTGCCTCTGCCCCAACACTGTGGTTGCAGCCATGGCAGCCATGGGTGCTGGGGACTCAGACTCAGGTCCTCAGGCTTGCAGGGCAAAGCTCTTACCCATTGTGCCATTTCCCCACCCCCACTCTGTGCTGGAGACAAAGTCTTTTCCTGTGGCCTGGGCTCCTCAATCAGGCTGTGCTGGCCGGTGAGCCCCAGGCTCTCATCTCTGACTCCTGCCATGGGGTTTCAGGGTGTGACTCCGGCTGGGGATTTAAACAGTCCTTGTGCTTTCACGGAAGCGCTTTAGGAACAGCCCCAAGGGAACAAACAGCATCTGCTAGGCTGACAGGCAGTGGCCCAGCTTCTAATACAGAAGGGGACTGGGGAGGTGGCGAAATGGCTAAGAGCACTGGTTGATCTTCCAGAGGACCTGGGTTCTGTTTCCAGCGTGCACAGGGAAGCTCACAACTGTCCATAAGCCTGACTCCAGGGTGTCCATGCTCTCTTTTGGCTTCTGCAGGCACTGTACAAACATGGTGTGCAGACATGCAAGCGGGCAAGACACCTACACATAAAATACAGTTTTAAAGAAGTGGCTACTGCTGCACAGTCTCCTCAGCCTGAGTCTCCTTCCACCCTGACGCCTGCACCTCCTCCTAAGACCCTCCTCAATGCCCTCTCTTCTACAAATCCTCCCAGGGCCTGTGTGGAAGGCCTTCTACCTCAGAAGACTCAGACTACAGCCCCTAGGCACGAAACAAACACACAGCAGTCTTTACAATAGACGCTGCCCCGTGACATTTTGTTGTGCTGTGTTTTGGATTTATTGTTGTTGTTGCAAGTGTGGTTGTGGTGTTGGAGACCAAACCACGTGGCAAGCAAGTGCTCTGTTGTTGAGCTACGCGCTCCTGCCTGATATTTTATTCATTAAAAAATTGTTCTCACCCGCTACACCACCATCTACTAATATTCACACCTTGCTCTGAGGGAGAGGAAAAAAAAAGGTCTTTTATCACCGAGTTCCTTCCTATGTGTTTAGCATATGTGGGAAAGAATAGCAGCTGCCCACTGCAGAGCACTTGACAAACTGAATCCTCCCAGCGGCCCTCACCACAGCTGCTAGCCCCAAGTGAGGGAAACAGGACAGAGAGGCTGAGTGACTTCCCCTAGCCTCCAGGCAGTCAGCAAGGGCAGCCGGGGTCCTCACTGGCTCCAGTGCCCATGCATGGCAGAGCGGCCTCACCTACCTCCACTAGCTGGTGCCAGTGCTCCACAGGCTTGCGAGGGTTCGCCAGCATCTCCGCCCAGTGCTCTCTGCCGTGTGGGTCTGCAGCCTCCGGACCCACCCGACACACACCGATCACCTCGTTGTGGCCGATGCTGGGGATTGGGGAGGTGATTACTGGGAAGGTCGGGGAAGTAGCCAGCCACACCCCCACAATGCCTTGCCCCGCCTTGTCGGAGCCCCTCACCAATCATAGTCCACCACTGCGATGCTGAGTCCCACATTCTCCACACTCTCGGGGGCCACGTCGAACACCAGGGCCTCATTGTATGTGGGGTTCAGCGTGTTCTTCTTGATGGAGGTCTTCCGTTTCTTCAGACGTCGCCCCTCACTGATCAGAGAGGCTTTCACGTAGGGGTCTGCGCAGAGAAGCCGTGGGACTGAGCCGAGGCCTCAGGCCCAGGGGTCCGGGCCTTAGCCCTCCTGTCTCGCAACCCAACCTTCTTCCTCAGGCCTCAACCCGCACACACCTGAGAAACCAGTGAGGTCCATTGCTTTGAGGTTAGAGGCTTTAATGATGGTCACGGTGAGGCGCCCAGCCGTGGGGAGGTAGCAGAGTGAGAAGTTGAGCTCCCCAAGATCTGCCTTTTCCTGCAGTGGAGACAAGGGGCAGCGTGTGACTCTCTCTATCCCGCCTCTCTCTGCACTACTGCTAGGTTCCTATGCACGGAACAGTCTGACTCTCGGCCAAGGCCCCACAGCTGCCCGGCCACAGCTGGTCACCACCATCAAAGCCTGTGAGTGGGCCACAGGGACCAGAGAAAGGAGAAACGAGAGAGACAGAAGCTGAGAGAAGGTAGACAAGCAGAGAGAAAGAGAAGTGGGTAGAGATTGGAAAGAGACAGAATATTGACGTGGGTGGGGGGCAAAGACCAAAAGAGAGAAGCAGTTGGAGACTCAGAGACCTAGAGAGAAAGGGGAGCAATCATGGCAGGTGTAAGTCATCAGGATATCAGGGCGCAGTGTTAGGGGGCACGGGAGCTGGTGAGACACGATGACACCAGGATTCGGTGGTAGGGGGCACGGGAGCTGGTGAGACACCATGACACCAGGATTCGGTGGTAGGGGCACGGGAGCAGGTGAGACACG
>NW_004949112.1:2969024-2970975 GCF_000317375.1 Microtus ochrogaster
GAGACACCATGACACCAGGATTCGGTGGTAGGGGACACGGGAGCAGGTGACGGGAGCAGGTGAGACACCATGACACCAGGATTCGGTGGTAGGGGGCACGGGAGCTGGTGAGACACGATGCCGAAGCTAAAGGGCCGGGGATGAAACCAGGTGAGGAGGGAAGGGTTTCACTAACAGAACAGCCTGGGGAAAGCCTGGTCTGGGGAAAGCAGGGTCTGAGTCAGTGTAGGTCAGAGGCTGGCGGCCCTAGGGGATGGGTCCCGGGGCTCCGGCCACTGCATCACTGTGAAGAAAGGAGCGACAGGCCTCCTGGAAGTGCCGTTCTGCTCTTGTGTGTCTCCTGTGCTCTGAGGGAATCTTCACACCCGTGAGCCATACAGGAAGGAGGCTCTCTGCAGGGCTATGTCTGTCTCTTCTCTTTGTGGCCTCCAGCTACCAACCCTGTCCCCTCTGAGTGTCTGGTCATCCTTGGCAATTGCTTCTCTGGGTCTCTCTGTCTCTCCTCCCTTTTTCTCAGGGCTTCCCCACTCTGGGGGGGGGCGTGGGTGGATGAGTGGAGGAGAAAAGACCTTAGCTAAGGAACAGGAGGCTTGGGCAGGAGACATGGAGGAGGCATGGGTGACATGCCTCAGGTGACAGCAGGGTGGATGTGAGTTCCTAAAGACAAGCAAGCCGACCATGGAGAGCTCCTAACGAAGCTGCAGGCACCTGCCTCAACCATCACCCTGACAGCTGAGGACCCTGGGGCTCAGACCTGCCCTCTCCTGATATGAGGCTATTCTTGTCTCATTCCTCAGTCCCTGGCTTCCCCAGAATGGCAGGAATTGGGGTTGGGTGCTCGGCCTGAGAACTCAAGGACTGAGGACACTCAGCCAGACCTGGGCATGGCACTGGTGCCGCAGAGGAATGAGAGGTCCCTGGCAGAAGTCATAAAATCAGGGTCACGGGTGTGGGCTCTTTGCTCTGATGCTGGGAAAAGCGGAGGAAACCCAGTACATCAGATAGCTGAAGATCCAGGTGTCAGGATTCCCAAGAACCCCAAAAAGGCAGAAGGAAAGACTATGAAAGGGTTTGAAGGGAAAAGAGCTTCAGAGATGGCCTGAGCACCTGTGAGTCTGGAAACGAACAAGGAGATGTTAGGAGGAGACATGGTGGGGGAGGAGAGGATGCGTTACACAGTGACACCTGGACCCGGGATGCAGTGTGAAGATATCTGGGTGGGAATCTAGGCCCAGGGCCTGACAATGGTGCTCTATAAAGTTGGAAGGGCAGGGAGCCCCCTCCGAGTCCCTCTACCACCCTAGCTTCGATGTCTGCCATATTCCCTGCGAAGTGATGCTTCTAACACTCGGGGTTGGGAAATGGAGAGGTGGTGAGACCCAGGGTGAGGAGAGTGACAGCGGGGGGCGGGGGGCATGAGAAGCAGAGGGCCCATGTGGGTGGAGCCACTGACCGAGCCACCTTCCAGGATGTCCCTCCAGAGTGGGCGGTCGGGGGGCTGCTCAGCCAGCTCCAGAAGGTTGTCCAAAACTACCTGGCCAATGAGATCATGCCGCGAGAAACGGTCAAAGTCGTAGACGCTGAAATGCAGCTTGCGCTGTGCCAGCTCGGCCAGAGGTACCGAGAACTGGAATGTCTCGTTGAAGACAGGGTTCAGTGTCTTCCTGTGCACCTGGAGGTGGAGGCAGAGACAGACAGAATGTCCACTGGTGTTGTTTCCAGAATCAGTAGGCCACGTGCTCCCTGCCTACACCATGTGCTTTGTCCCAGCCTCCTCCCTCAGACCCAGGAGATCTCCCCGGCCTCCTCTTTAAGATGCAGGACACAGACTTCAGCCCTCTTCCCTGAGAGCCACAGAGCCAGACCCAGTCCTTCTCCTTCAGTCATGGGGGTCCTCCCCAGCCCTCCTCCTGCAGATGTGGGGGTCTTCCCCAGCCCTCCTCCTGCAGAT
>NW_004949112.1:2971407-2984773 GCF_000317375.1 Microtus ochrogaster
GGTCCTCCCCAGCCCTCCTCCTGCAGATGTGGTGGTCCTCCCCAGCCCTCCTCCTGCAGATGTGGGCGTCCTCCCCAGCCCTTCTCTTTCAAGCCCAGAGATCCATATCCCAGGCCTCCTCCATAAGACCTAAGTCTCCTCCAAAGCCTTCTTCCTCAGATCCAGGTCCAGACCCAGAACTCTTCCCCCGACTCCAAGAGTCCAGTCCTCACCTCCCTTCTTCTGACCCAGGTGACTTCCCCAGACTCCTCCCTCAGACTCATGGTACAGACCTGAGCCATGCTTCCTCAGACCCAGGTGACTTCCCCAGACTCGTCCCTCAGACTCATGGTACAGAGACCTCAGCCATGCTTCCTCAGACCCAGGGCTCCAGGCCCTTGCTCTCCTCCCACAGACCCAGGGATCCTGACCTCAGCTCTCCTCCCTCAGACCCAGGGGTCCTTCCTAGCTCCCTCCCTCAAACCTGGTGGATCCCACACACACTATGAATCCTTCCTCCTTGCCCTGACCTTGGTCTGAAACTTCTTTTTGCGATCAGGCAGCAGGTAGATCTTGACGTAGGGGTCTGAGAACCCATTGGAGTCCTTTGCTGGGAGGTCCAGGGCCTGCAGGATCCGCACCACGAGCTGGTCAGAACCATAGAGATACCGCAGGGCAAAACTGATGCGGCCACAGGGTGCCCCTGCCTCCCCAGAACCCCCGCCGCCTCGCCGGCCACCAGGTCCAGTGCCCTGGTACAGCTCTGGCTTGATCTGACCGATGAGCTTGGCTTTTTCTTCGCCGCCTGGCAGGGGTAAGGGCAGTGCAGGTGGCCGTTCCTCGCTGCTTGGGTCTGCTTGGGTGGTCAGGGTCTGCTGGGTGAGGGGCCGGGGCAGGGCTGGGTACCTGTGTGTCAAGGGGAGATCAAGGTGAGATGCAGACCTGTCCTTGACTGGCTAAGACACCTGTGCTTACTGAGCCTCAGTTTCCCCATCTACAGCAGGGATGTTATCACATTTCTAGTCTAACTCCAGAGGTCATCTGGACTTCTTCATTCTGATACCCTACCAGATCCTCCAAGTCATCTTCAGCTGACCTCCTACCTCCCAAGTCTGTCACTGCTGTCTCTGTGGCTTGTTCTTGGCTGAGCCTGTTCTCTGCCCGCCTGGGCTGCTGGTCTTCATTTCTCCCTCCCTAGATGGCTCAAGAGTTGGTACCTTTCCTCCTTGGTTCACACCCTGCTGTGGCTCTCCAGTGCCCTCAGGACACAGCTTTTACCCCTGCCACTTCTAGCCTTGGTTGGTCTGGTGTCTGCCTGCAGCTTCACGTCCCAGGCTTGGTCCAGATCTGCCTCCTGCCACCTCCCAGCTTCCCCCATCAAGAACTTGCCCTCTTTTGTCCTCACTTTCTCTGGCCTGAAAGTGAGGACACGTGCCCCTACCTGCACATCTGTCTTAGCTTCCCCACCATGACTGTCCATGTAGCTCTACCTCCAGGGAATTTTCAGCTTCCTCCAAGACTGGGCTGGGATCTCTGTGGGGCTCTGGCAGTGCCCAGAGCTGCCTCCCTGTCTTCCTAACTCATACCCCTTGGACTGTCAGAGCCCGAGAGTGGAGGCCTGGGGCACAGCATGCATCTCTGGTCCAGTTCCTACCAGACCCTATGCTTACATGCACACAATGAGGAAGACAGAACGATCAGGTGAACACTGGGCCCAGGCTAACCATAGCTCACACTGAATGGGATCAATAATTGCCTACCCCTCAGAAACCACACACCCCTGCCCCTAGTGCTGAGACTGAACCTAGGGCTTTCGGGAAGCTAGGCCAGAGCTCTTGTGCAGGACCCCACCCTGGCATCTCCCAAGGGACCTCTCAGTCACACCCCCACTCTCTCACTGGGAAATTCTAGGCAGGTGCTCTCCCACTGAGATGCATCCTGGCCTTCTTTCTTTTTTTTATTTTATCTTTTTTTTTCTTATTTCATTTTAAGACCAGGTTTCACTAAGTGCCCAGGCCAGCCGAAAACCTTAGCCCCTCCTTCCTCAGCCTGTGAAATGGCCAGGATAATTTGTACACTACTATGCTAGTGTCTAACCCTGGATTCTTGTCGGCTTTGCTTCTGTGTCTGGACCCATGAACCCAAGGCACTGTTCCCTTCCTCTTACGTCCAGGAGTCTAGGCCTCAGCTCATCCTCCTTTGGATCCAGGGGTCAGATTCCCACTACCTGTTCTGACCGCTCTGTCAGAAGGGCCAAAGGTAAGAAGACAGAGAGGAGAAGCAAAGCCTCACAGTGAAGGCCCCAGCCCAACACCATCTCTCACCTGGTGGTGGGCGCTAGACTTGTGACCTGCTGATGAGACTGGGCACTGGGCAAGCCCCCACCACTGGGAGGCAGCAGGAGCAGCCCAGAGCCTGTCCCCCCCTCAGAAGGCAGCTCTGGGGATGTCTGGCTTGGTTTGACCCCAGCGGCTACCACAGAGGCCACAGCAGCCTCTGGGTATGAGTCCATGTCCAGATAGGAAGGTTCCGGAGGCTCAGCACCCCCAAGGCCACCCGGTTCCAGCAGCTCGGCAAAGGGCGGATGGTGGGCTGAGTGTGCATGATGGTGTGGACCACCCAGCAGGGGGTGGCCTCCAAGGCTGGCTCCCAGGTGGTGCCCACCACCTCCTACCAGGCCTGCCAGCCCAACCCCAGGGGCGAGATCTTTGCGCAGGGGGCCGCCCACTGCCGAGCCTCCTTTGTCCCTCCAGGGCACCCAGCACAACTTCCAGGACACGAAGAGAGAGACACCCAGGAGGACAATGCCACAGAACGTCACGATGACCGACAGCAGGCTCACGGAAATGTCTGGAAAGAGTGAAGAGAGAGCTCAGGGATCATGAGGGGTCAGCGCTCTCCCAAGAACGTCTGGCATCTACTGTCCTGTGTGGTTCCCAGGATGACTGACTTGGAGCTCTGTACCCCGTCTGTAGTCAGACCGCTATATAACGGTTGCTTTACCGAGGCGGTGGGGTTCATACCACATTCTGCAGGTAGCGGGTGGCAGGTTGGAGAAGGAAGTCCTGAAGACTGTCTCCGTCATAGGGCAACTTCTGAAGGACAAGACCCCAAAAAGCTCGGCGACAACCAGGAAAACCTTGGCTGTCTGTTCTGGGAAATCTGCCTCAGCCTCTGAGGGGTTTACAGTCCGCTCTCTGTGGCGGCTGAGGTAATGAAGGCAAATGACATCCGAGTACAATAACAAATATTTGCTGAGATGTGACAATATACCTGCCACCCCAGAGCACCCAGTGAGACCGACCACACAATCATTCCAGTGTTGACAACAGGAAGTGGAGGTCAGAAGATGTGGTGCGATGGGGACTGGGGAGAGACCTCAGTCAGGAAAGTGCTCGCTGCACAAGTGTGACACCTGAGTTTGGCGCCTGCACCATACCGGGCAGGCAGAGCCAGGATCCTTAGGAGCTTGCTGGCCAGTCAGCCCAGCGTGCTTGGTGAATGTGTGAGTCTGTTTCAAAAAGCACGGTGGACAGTGCCTCAGAAATAATATCCGTGGTTGACCTCCTGCACAAGCAGGCACACATGCACGCGCACACACACACACACACACACGCACGCACACACATGCGTACACACAAGCGCACACAAGCACGCACACGCGTGCGCACACACACACCCCACAGGCTCCACACTTTAAAACCTATGCTCTTACTGTCACACCTCAGTACTGCTTGATGAGCAGTGGCCTCAGAAAGACTTCCTTATTCAAATGGTCAGACTCACGACCGCTGTCACATGATACACACACCAACTGGTGCCTTCTACAAGCCAGCAGCATGCTCGGCATGGCCCATTTCTTAAGGCCAGTGCTTTGTGTCGCTCTCAGAAATTAATACTGGGGGTGGGGTTTTGTGACTCCTCTAGTGATTGATACCAGGAGTGGGGTTCATGGATGTAACTCTTCAGGCTGTGAAGGTGACTCCTGGGATTGGAGGTAGAATAAGGATGAGGCCTTGCTCTATCCTATATGGAGAACCGTGGTGGGTGGGAGCAGGTAACTCAGCCACTGCCACCTGGGTCACCCACTGTGATTGCTGTGTCTAAGGACACTCAGGAAAAAGGAAACACCTCCTAGTTCTAGATGACCTGGTGAAGCAAAGGCAGGGTGTAACGTCAGTCCTTCCGCTACTGTCTAACCTACATGTGATGTAGCCTATCTCTCACCTAAGACTGATGCTGTAGGACAGAGGGGGCGTCTCAGGAACATGTGCCAGGCATTGGTGCAGGAAGTCTGAACTTCATCCCGCCACCTCCCTTAGAGTGGCCACCCCACCCCACTGAGAGCCCTAAACGCTACTGGAAACCAGAGTCCGGGATATTAGCAGCCTCTTGTGCATGGGAGGCACCGGGACAATGGGGGTCATAGAGGAAATGGGCCAGACACTTCCAACCTTGCCAGTATAGGATTCCCTATTCAGAGAACTCTATCTAGATCCTTCAAGTCTCTCTGGCTCCCTGCCTGTCTTCACAGCCCAGAGGGTGCAAGGCCAAGGCAGCTGTGTGCCTAGAACTAGCGTGAGCCATACTGGGTAGCTGACGGCAGTGCAGAATTACATTGGGAGCTATGGGCTATCAGTTCACGATCTGGAAAGATTAAGGGCTGCCGTGTGGACAGCCTACCACATCTACCCGTGATGGCTGCTCTTCACTGTCAAGTCAACTAAATTTAGAATCACCTAGGAGCTAGGTGTAGGTGGTTCATTCTTATCATTTCAGTACCTAGGGGGCTGAGATAGGAGGATTGCTGTGAGTTTAAGGTCAGCCAGGGTTACATATGGAGTTCCAGGTCAGTCTGTGCTACAGAGTGAGACCCTATATCAAAATGCAAAACAAGGGGCTGGGGGTGGCTCAGTCAGTGAAGCATTTGCACTGCAAGCACAGAGGAGCCTCGGTTCAGTCTCCAGACCAATATAAATATAGCCAGGCATAATGGTGCACGCTTGTAATCTCAGCACCCACAGACCTACTCAGGCTGGCCCACTTGATGGGTTCAAGGCCAATAAGAGAGCCTGTCTCAAAAAGTTAAAAGGTATGTGCCAGCAGTTAAGAAAAATTGCTGTTCTTGAACTGGGTTTAATTCCTAGCACCCACATGGTGGCTCACAACCACCTGTAACTCCAGTTCCAGGGGATCGAACAGCCTCTTTTGGCCTCTATGGGTACCAGCAGGTACATGGTGCACAGACATACATGCAAGTAAAATATGTAGACAAATAAAATAAAATAAATAAAA
The DNA here is from genome assembly GCF_000317375.1 of Microtus ochrogaster. Classification (NCBI taxonomy): domain Eukaryota; kingdom Metazoa; phylum Chordata; class Mammalia; order Rodentia; family Cricetidae; genus Microtus; species Microtus ochrogaster. Next base: position 2,976,682 of record NW_004949112.1, read on the forward strand.
AGTGGACGGCTCTTAAAGAGCTCTCTGACTTTCAAATGCATGCACTCACATGCACGCACACATACACACACGTGCATACATGCACGCATGCCCACATATGTGCTCCCGCACACATTCACGCATACACACCAGCAGCAGCAAAAGCCCAGGAGCCTGAGGCACACCTCTGTGTATGTGAGGGCATTTCCAGAGAGGATTCACGGAGTAGGGAGGACCCACCCTGGCCAGAATGCAATGAAAGAAGAGAGGCAGCTAACACCAGCATCCCCAGAATCTTCTACATCCTGGTCAGCCATGCTGTCTGTGCTGCTGTGCCCACGGCCCTTTGCTATGATGTGAATCTTCCTTCTTTGTTTCCACCAGGAATTTGGTCATGGCAACGTAGAAGTTAAATGAATACGTCACATGACCAAACTTAAAAAACAAACAAACAAAAAACCCTAAGTACTAAGGTTTCAGGGAGCTTCTCCGGTGGGCAATGTGTCACATACCAAAGGTGGGAGAATTAAAGGTGACCTGTGACCTCACAGAGAACACACGGGACAGTCATCCTGGTGTCACCTGTCCTCTGCATCCTCCCCCGCCAGCACCCCTGCTTTTGGCTAGTTTAGTCCTAGAGCTAGGTATGATGGTTCACATCTGTAATCCCAGCACCTGGGAGACTGAGGCGGAGGACTCAAGTTTAAGACCAACTTGGGCTCCATAAGGCCCTATCTGGTCCTCACCCCTCCCTCACCTTAAAAAAAAAAGAAGGAAATAATCAGATTCCTGATTCCTGAAGGGGATATTTGGTGGTCATAATTAGGGAGGAGGAGGCCAATGACTCCAAGGTCAGGGGTTAGATGGACCAAACACACAACTATTTCTCCCATTTCAAAGGTTTGGGGACAGAGCAGCAGCAGGCAAGATTCATAAGGGGGCGGAACACTGAGCAGCCTGCCCTGACCTTCCCAGACTCGTTGCTGCTGTGGAGGTGCACAGAAGACAGTGGCCAGTTGGGACAACTGGGGTTCTGACCTGCATCCGGACCCCGGGGATAGCCTCTGATTCGCAGTTCGTTGAACTCTTGGCACCTATCATTCGTATCAGCATCTCGGACCCGGGCACAGAGGTCTGAGACCAGGATGAGGGCCCGCCGACAGAGGTCATCTTCGTAGTCCCCAGACATAGCGGCCACGTGGTCCTACACTTAAGAGTGGGTTGGGAGAGAAGCAGATGGAGCAGGGAGAGTTGCAGGGAGAAGAGGGACTGGTAAAGGGGCAGAGGTCAGAGAGCAGCGGCTCAGGGACCCGGAGATGGAACTAACAGACAGGTGTTAAGGACATTTCTTGGGATCACCATCCAGTGAGAGGCATCAAGAAGCAAACAGATCAATAGAGCCACAGCAAAAGGTAGGGCACTCTCAGACTACAAGAACATGCCCCCAGGGGAGCACAGGGAAGTCAGGGCAGGCACTCTGTGAACCAGAGTGGAAGGTGGAGTCAGGCATCGGTAGTGGGCAGCCTGCCGTGGCAGGAAAGCATTTGGGGCAGGTGGAAGAGCTTTGGTGGGAAGCTCAGGGTGGGAAGCTGCTGGGGGGTTGGAAGAAGGGAGAGTCACACGGGGGACAGAAACCCCAAGTTGAGGGAAGGGGAGCTAAGAGGAGAGACAGAGATAAGAGAGAGGTCAGAGTGAAGTCAGGAAATGATGGACACAGAATGTGTAGCATAGGGATTCAGGATGGAGAGGCTGGGAGCGGCATGTACTTCATTATAACCAAGGCATGGTGGAGAGAGAGGGAAAGAGAGAGAGAGAGAGAGAGAGAGAGAGAGAGAGAGAGAGAGAGGAAGGAGAGAGAGACGTGGGGGGGGGGTGAAGAAGGGCAGGAGTGTGGGCAGAAATACATTCCAAAGAGACAGGTAGATCAGAAGAGAGAGGAGATGCTGAATTCCTAGTCCAATAGTCAGACAATGGCTGGAGACCTCAGACACAAGGCAAGAGAAGAGAGTTGGGCACACAGATAGACAAACGCATGGTCAGAAAAAAAAGAGAGCAGGAGCAAGAGGTGGAGGTGGGAGAGGAGAGAGTGACACAAGGTTTGGGGCTAGACATCAGACATGGGTGGGAAAGGGGGCCTGGAAGGAAAGAACAAGAGCCAGACAGAGTCAGGTGAAGGGACTGCTGAGGGAGACTCCGACTCGGCCAGCGTCAGACTCACCTGTGCTTACCCCTGCCTTGTCCTGGGTGGCAGCCGAGGTGGCGGAGGGCGGTAGCCCATGGGGGTTGCAGGATGGACGAGCCTAGCCGCTGCGGACCGGTCTCCACGCTTGCCAGGTGCAAAGAAGGGGGGCTGGTGTCTGATCTGTGGACCCAAGCCGGGAGGGAAAAAAAATCAGCTCAAGTTTTGCGTCTTGCCCTACTCGAAGTAGCTGGGCGACCCCAGGTGACCCCAGAGAGGTCCAGCCGCCCCCTTCCACCTCCTGGCCCCCAGCAGCCAGTTAAACGCTTAGGGACTACAACTCCCAGCAGGTCTTGCTGCTAGTGCTACTGCGGTTTCATCGCACCGGAGCTGCAAGGGCTTCTGGGAGTTGGAGTTCTCAATGCATCTCTGGGCTGCAGAAGATGAGATTTTTTTTTTTTTGGAGGGGGGTGTTGGAAGGGTTAAAATGTCAGGGTCCCAAGACGCTGCAGGAGAGGTGAACGGTGTCCAGGACCTTGAAAGGTCACGTGGCTCTAATCCTTAGGGGGCCATGGAATAGGTCACTGATCCCCATGCCCTGGGAATGGGTGGGCGAGGGGTGGAGTGCACCCAGGTGTTTGAAATCAGGATCCCCTTTTTCCAGGGCCACGTGCCCCTCCCTCGAGCTGTCACTACAGACTCCAGCTCCCCAGCTTCAGATGCGCCCCTCTACGCACCGACCTCTTCGGGGCCGCCCCCTTGGGATGAGGCTAGGGAGGGGGAGGGGGAGGGGCGGACTCACCGGAGCCGCGGATGCTGCAGCCCAGCGCGTGCACCCGCCCGCCCGCCGCGGTGCCAGCCTGGCTCCTCCCCACACCGGTCGCAGCTCCTCGGCTCCTCCCCCAGGCCTTCCACTGCTTCAACCCAAGCAACCCAAAAGTCAAAATTGCTGTATCCACAGTGTACATCTCCCTGGACAATGGCAGCACAGTTCCACCCAGTGCGAGGCCACCTGAGGGACCTAGAAGGCTAGGACTCAGAAAGTCCCAGGCCACAAATACTCTGTCCTCCAGAGAGCCGGACCTCAGGGTTTGCAGTTGAGCAGGAAGGAATTCAAAGCTGGCCACAGGAGGTCTCAGGTTTGAGGTAGAACCACAGGCACTAGATTTGAATCCTGCCATGGACCCCTTGAGACTCGAAGCATCCCAAATCCTGATGTCCAGCAAAATACAATGAAATTACTCCTTAGGGACGTAGTTTCAGAAGCCAGCCCATGTACATCAAGCGCTGGCACCAAGCAGGTGCTAACAACTACTTACGGGCAAAAAGCATTGGGTTTTGCCATATGAATACCAGCTAATGATATTTGCCACTCGCTGAGGTAATCAGTTCAGAGCTTTGAAGACGTCTGCTCGCAGCATCTTCGCTTTGGCAGAGGGATGAGTGCAGTCGTGTTATTCCCGTTTCACAGACCAACTGAGGCCCGTAGAGATCCAGTCCCTCCGACGGGGTCCTCATCTGAGGGTTGCCTTGGAGGTCCCTGTCTCACTCATTGCTATTGTCCCCCCTTTTCTTCCAACCAGTTACACAAAATAAACACAACCTCCAAGGGCAAGACTGATGGCTGCCAGGCCTGGTGGCAGAGGTCTCTCATCCCGGTCACTCTGGTTGTGAGGGAAAATAGCAAGTTTCAGGCCAGTTCAAGGCCAGCCTCTGTAGATTAGTGAGACCCTGTGTCAAAATGAAAAGAGGGCTGGGGGTGTAGCTCAGCAGTAGAACCCCTGCCTAGAATCCCCCAGGGAGGAACTGGGGCATTGCTCAGTGCTAGAGCATCTGCCTAGAATCCTGTCCTGTGAGGGACTGGGGGCATTGCTCAACAGTAGAACCCTTGTTTAGTAGAATCTCCCTGTGAGGAGCTTGAACTATAGCCTGGTGGGAAAATGTTTGCTTAGCATGTCTGAAACCTTGGGCTCAATGCGACCCTTTTAACTAGATTGCCCTCCCCCACTGTAACCTATGCATGCATTTTGCAGTCATCAGAAGCCTCCAGAAAGATTTCTGGCTCCATCCAGGGCCCCACGCTTATGCTTCTAGCTTCCCCTCAGTCCGAGGAAGCTTGCAGGGATGTCTGCCCACCAGAGGTGTGACTGGCCTTAGCGATTAGTCCCAGCCATGCAGCTCAGCCTGACCAGGGTTCATGAGAAATGCCTATGTGGGGAGATGCAGACAGTGACATACACACTCAGAAATGTGCACACAGATGGGCTTGCCATCTCCGCATGACACGTTTCCAGAGAAACAGTGTGAATCTGAGGCAGCTCCAGCATGCGTGTCAGCTGCAGAAAGAACTAGCCGTCTGTGCGACTCAGGAAAATGCGCTTGTTCAAATGCAAGTTCAGCATACGACGCAACCTGGGGTGGCTTTATTTCTAACTGCCTTAGTTTCCCTCTTTGTAAATGATGAGGATTTTTTAATTAAAACTATTTTTTAGACACAAGATTTACTATAGAACCCAGACTAGATAGGAACTAGCAATCCTCTTGCCCCAGCGTCCTGAGTGCTAGAAATACTGGCCTGTGCCACTAACCTTCCCCCAAGATGATAATAATTGGTTCACATGTTTGCCTGTGTGCATGTGTGTGTGTGCGCGTGCGTGCGTGTGTGTGTGTGTGTGTGAATGCATGCACATGCATGTGCAGGTTTCAGGGTGCTATCTATCTTGTTTTTGGGGGGAGACAGGGACTTACCAAGTAGGCTAGACCGGCCGGCCGGCCTGTGAGTCCCACAGATACATGTGTTTCTGGCACCCAGAGCTGAGATTAAAGGAGGGTGCCACCACCCCTGACTTTTCACGTGAGGGGCTGGTCTTCAAACTCATTTTGAAACACATTAAGCTCTTTGCTAACGGGGTTTCAGTCCAGCCCTGATAATCATAATTTAAGTAATCGGATAATACAACATTATTTTGAAGACTAAAGTATCTCGAGTCCTGCCTGCCCAGTGAGGACAGAATGTGTATCTCAGTACTATAGTAGTAGGGGAGGGCCCGAGGTATGCTTTCACGGTTAGCGGTTAGTGCTGTCAGAGCAAGCGGTTATACTTCTGCATTTATTCCTTAGTGGCACTGGCAGGTGAGGAAATGGAGGCCCTAGAGGGCAAGTACTCACCTCACACAGACGGCAAGTAGCCGAATTAATGTGAAAGTCACTTTAGGCCTGCATCTGGAACCTTGATTTAACATGTATCTGGAACCTTGATTTGCATCCGGGATGTTAGAGGACCTTGGGTGTGAAGCAAGGGAACCAGGAAACAGAGTGAGCTGGCTGTCTTCATCCTACTTGATTCACAGAAGAGGAAGTAATACAGTCCAGCGGTTCTTTCTAGGGAGACAAGGCGGCTTAGTGGGTGAAGGAGTTTGCCACCAAGCCTGATGATCTAAGTCTGATCCCCACGGCTCACACGGTGGAAGGAGAGAACCGACATCCCCTGGAGAGGCATTTCAATTGTATTTTAATAAACATAGACTGCCTGAAGATCTGAGGGAAAAACAGCCCCACTGGTCACTCTCACAGACCAGATCATGGTAACACACACCTTTAATCCCAGTAGCCACACTAGTTGCCATAGAAATCAGGTGCTGCATGCTTTAATCCCAGTGGTACACACCTTTAATCCCAGCCCCAGAGAGGATTACAAAACGGGGCGAGACAGCTCTCAGACAGTCTCCTTCTGAGATTCTGGGAGGCAGGATCGCCATTTCAGTCTGAGGTCAAGGCAAGAGCCAGTGGCTGGCTGTTTTGCTTTTTGAATCTTCAGGTTGAACCCCAATTTCTCTCTCAGAGTTTTTATGAATCATGCTTCAATCCCCAAGTTATCATCTGATCTACACATGTGTGTCGTGGCATGGGTGTGTAAACACACAGAGAAGATACAATGAGGAAAATATTTTTTTAAATTAAGAAAAGCTGACATTGAGAGTACTGACTAAGGACACAGGCGAGGACCACCTTGGGGCTGTGCAGGAAAGTCCATGGCACCCAGTGCTGAGAAGGATGTCAAGGGAGGCTTCTGGATGCATGAGCTGATCTCAGGGGAACAGTGGGGCTTAGGGTAGGAAAAGATGGAGGGAGGAGGCTGCGGTGGTTTGAATGAGAATAGTCCCCAGGCTCATATGTTTGAGTTCTTGGTCCCCAGTTAGTGAAACTGTTTGAAAAGGATTAGGAAGTGGCCACGTTAGGGTAGCTGTTGCCTTGTTGGATGAGGAAAGTCACTGAGGGTGGGCTTTAAGCTTTCAAAGGTCCACATCAGACTCAGTCTTCCCCTCTCCGCCTGCAGCTTGTGGATAAGATGTGAGTTCCCGGCCTCTCCTCCAGAGCAGTGCCCGCCTGACTGCTGCCATGCTCTCACCATGATGGAAGTGAAAGCAAGACCCCAAGTAAGTGCTGCCTGGTCACAGCGCTTCACATAGCAGAACAATAAATACTTGGCGGAGGAGAGGGGCAGGGCCAGTCAGTGAGGATGGCATCACGTTGCTCTTTCATTCTCTGATGTCCACACTGCCTGGGACGGTGCCCGGTACATCACACTCACCAAACTGAACAAATGGATGAACAAGCCGCCAAGAAGGTGAATAAAGAAGAAATGGGTGGGTGAATGGTGTGATGGTTTGAATGAATGAGAACTGTCCCCCACAATGTCATGTGTTTGAATCCTGGTCCTGAGAATTCTCCCCCATCATGTCACGTGTTTGAACTCCTTGTCCTGGTTGGTAGTGTTGCAGAATCTTTTGGAGATAGAGTCTTGCTGTAGGAAGTAGGCTACTCACTCAAGGTGGGCTTTCCAGTTCCCTCTTTCTGCTTCCTCTTTGTAGCTGAAGATGAGACCTCTCGGCTTCCTGCTCTGACTGCCTTCTATCCTGTCTTCTCAGCCATTATGGACTTCCCCTCCAGAATCAGAAGCCCAAATAAACTTTTCTGTAAGTTGCTTTTATCCATGGTGTAGCTAACACAGACGGAGGAATGGAGAGACGGATGGTACTTGGGTGTCTGGCTGAAGGACAGTGGAGGGAAGGACTGGTGGATGATTGAAAGACTGGAGAGAGGAATGATGGGTGGATGATTGCAGGGAGCCAGACAGGATCGCCATTGCAAGATGGCACCACATCCTGTCTTGCCGGTTATACTCCATATTTGGCGATGCCTTTGAGAGCTGCCTGTCCCCCACTTCCCGCATGCGCGGTGAATGGGGGTCCCTGGGCCTATCTCGATGCAGTCTGGTGTCAGCTGATGGTGGCAACCAATCACAGGGCAACCCATGTGCCAATTCCATATATAAGCAGCTGCCTTAGTGCTCTCGGGCCCCTTCGCTTCATGTTATCTCTCAACCAAGTGCACTCCAGTAAAGCGTAATCTGAGAAGAATCCTCGTGTCGTGGTCGTTCTTTCTCGCTGGTCGAGGAGTTCGCCGCAGATGATGGTGTTTATGGAGGATATGGGAAGAGTAAATGATGGGGTAGTGGGTGAACAAATGAACGAGTTTGCACAAATCCCTTTGTTTTCCTTCCCACAATCTCCTGAGGTATTCCCTTCACCCACCCATTTCTGCCTACCTGCTGGGAACCCCTTGTGGCGCCACCCAACACCACCTGAAAAACCAGTACTTGAAGTGGACCAGGATAGGCCCTGGGGTTCAGAGAGAAGTCATAGAGATCCACACACAGCCCTGTCCACAGATAGATGCCCATGTTCTCTCCCAGTGCTCAGTAGCAAGAGTTGACCCCAGAAAGAGGTCAGCCAAGTTGCCAGGGTTTGTGCAGAAGCAAGTGGGAAAGGAAACCCTGCAAACAGGGCTGCAGCCAGTGCAGCCATGGGAAAGGAAACCCTCCAGACAGGGCTGCAGCCAGTGCAGCCATGGGAAAGGAAACCCTCCAAACAG
>NW_004949112.1:2984883-2987110 GCF_000317375.1 Microtus ochrogaster
AAACCCTCCAAACAGGGCTGCAGCCAGTGCAGCCATGGGAAAGAAAACCCTCCAAACAGGGCTGCAGCCAGCCTTGCTGCAGTACTGACATCATTTGTGGAACTGGAGAAAATGCTGATGCAGGAATGTGGGCTCTGGGCTGGTGGCCAAGGGCTGCTGATTGGCCTGACAGAGGTGGCAAGAATGGCAGAGAGAAGTGGCTGGCAGCTTGGCAGAGGGGTCAGCTAGGGAACAGAGACACAGAGCAATAGAGATGAAGAGAGAGGGAAGAGGGGAGAAGATAGAGGGAGAGATGCATTAGGTAGAGATTACAGGACACACAGAAAGAGGTAGGGACACAGAGAATGACAAAGATGCAGAAAGTTGGGGTGAAGCTTGGTGATTCAAATTCAGAAAGAGCTGAATGTGGGAGGCATGGATGTGGGAGAGGTTTATAGGACCCCTTCCCTTCCCTGAGGGGTTCTGGGTCAATGGTTATTGGTTGAGGCAAAGCCATTTTTCTTCAGTAGTGTAGCTACTCGCAAATTGTGCTCTAGTAAGTAACTATACCCATGCTCATACAAGCAATTCTAACTAAACTCAATAGGTTATGTTTCCAGGGGTTTCTGTTCCACCCTGTCCCGCAGTTGTTCAGTCCCAAAGAAACACACAAGGGTCTACATTAATTATAAACTGGTTGGCCTAGTAGCTCAGGCTTCTTATTAACTCTTTCTTACATCTTACATTAACCCATAACTCTTGTCTGGTTAGCCACGTGGCTTGGTCCCTTTTATCAGTGAGGCATTCTCATCTTGCTTACTCTGTGTCTGGGTTACGACTGCTGCAGACTGAGTATTTCCTCTTCCCAGAATTCTCTTATTCTGGCTGCCCCACCTCTACCTCCTGCCTGGCTACTGACCAATCAATGTTTTATTAAAATAATACAACTGATAAATCTTTACAGGATACAAGATCATTGTCCCACAGCAGGGTTAATAAAAAAAAAAAAAAGACAGGAAAGAGGGAGGGGGAGGTATTTGGAAGAAGACTTCCAGAAAGATTGGGCAGGAAATAAGAGAGGTGAATGTAAGCCAGAAAGGACAACTGTAGCATGATTACCAATAATCTTTGGGGGTTCAACCTGAAGGTCAGAAAACCAAAACAGCCAGTCACTTACTCTTACCTCTACCTCAGTCCAAATTGGTGATCCGGCCTTCAGGAATCCTCAGAATGAGACTGACTGAGAGCTGTCCCCTCTCATCTTATATTCCTCTCTAATGCTGGGATTAAAGGTGTGAACCACTACTGCCTGGTTTCTCTGGCATGCTAGTGTGGCTACTGGGATTAAAGGTGTGGGTTACCACTGCCTGGTCTAAGGCTGATCAAGGCGGCTGTTTTACTCTCTGATCTTCAAGCAATCTTTATTTATTAAAATACAAAAGAAATATCACTATATTTCCCCTTTGAATAAAATTAAAAAGGCTATAGCTAATATAAGAAACACTATATGCAATAAATACAATGACTTTATACAATCTATATAGAAAATAAATACATCAGCAATGTCCAGTCCATATGCATTTGAAAAATTCAGAGAAAATACTCCATATCTATCCTATCTTGGTGAATCCAAAGTCTTGTCCCTAATTTACTATCCATCAAAACTTGCTTTTTGTGTCAGATAAACATGGAAAACTATATCTAGTCTTCAACTCCCTCAGAGACCCAAGAAGGAAATAATATTAACTGAGTAAGCAGAGAGCGTGAGCAAGCTACTTCCAAAAAATGTGAGAAATGACAGAAACAGCTGGCTGCCTGGACAGTCACCCAAAGTTCCTCTGTACTGTTGGGGCATCCATCTTCAGCCTACAGCCCTAGAATATCTGACACACTTTTCTGTGAGACAGAATATTCTGAAGGACTGTCCCTCCTTTTCTTGACAATGTTTGGCAGTTCCTCTCTTTGTGTCCTGCTTGTCCAATTAGGACAGAATACTGTCAGCAGTTGAGGCAGGGGCATTTTCTTGCCCAATGACTTATTTTTGCCACAAAGAAAGTGAACTCCATGTGGAGTTTCTTTGATACTCATTTTTCTCTGTGGTAGATTGGTGCTGCCAGGAGCAGACATGCCTTGTTATCATAAAAAGAGCCTCTGTTAGCCGGGCGGTGGTGGCGCACGCCTTTAATCCCAGCACTTGGGAGGCAGAGGCAGGCGGATCTCTGTGAGTTCGAGACCAGCCTGGTCTACA
>NW_004949112.1:2987210-2992103 GCF_000317375.1 Microtus ochrogaster
AAAAAAAAAAAAAAAGAGCCTCTGTTATTAAAACATCTTAAATACCATATTCTGTAGATCTCTGAAGTGTTTGAAGATGACCTGTATATCTAAAAATATATCATTGTTTGACCCTGAAAACATAGATAATGTGACTACAAGCTTGGTTTTAATAGGTGACTAATTACTAACTTATTTCCTTACTATTCTAAACAGTTGGTAATGATAAGTTTCAAGAACTAAATATTTGAATTACATTGTTAAATGAGTGGAAATGTATGTATAGCATGTTCTAACAAAATTAATCTCAAATTTGTATTGATAGATAGAATTTGTATACACTCATATGTAAAACATTTAAAATAATAGTCAACTTTATAAAAGTAGATTCAATAGTCTACCTTTTCATCTTATATCTAGAGCCTCATTTTTTTCTTTTCAGAGTAGATTCAATAATCTACCCTTTTATTAGATCATATCTATATTCCACTTTTTTCTTTTCAAAACAAGAACCTTGAATCTAATTTCATTTGTTTAGCTTTTTCCTGACCATTACCAAAAACAACTTGTAACCAATTCCCTTCAAACAATGACAAATATCCATATTCTACTGAACAACCAAAAATCAACCACCACACTGAAGACAGAAGTTTCTGTCCTACCCAGTCCCACAGCCATTCAGTCCCAAATAAACGCACAGAGGCTTATATTAATGATAAACAGGCTTATTACTAACTAGCACTTATAATTTAAGTTAATCAATAATTCTTATCTATATTTAGCCATGTGGCTTGGTACCTTTTCTCAGTGAGGCATTCTTATCTTGCTTCCTCTGTGTCTGGGTTGCAACTGACTTTCTGTATTTCCTCTTCCCAGAATTCCCCTAGTCTGGTTGCCCCACCTCTACTTTTTTTCCTGGCTACTGGCCAATCAGCTTTTTAATAAATGAATACAAATGACAAATATTTTTTTAAAAAATATTTATTTATTTATTTGGTATGTATATAATAATCTGTCTGTGTGCATGCCTGCAGGCCAGAAGAGGGCACCAGATCCCATTACAGATGGCTGTGAGCCACCATGTGGTTGCTGGGAATTTAACTCAGGACCTTTGGAAGAGCTGGCAATGCTCTTAACCCTAAGCCATCTCTCTAACCCCAAATGACAAATCTTTACAGTGTATAAAAGCATTATCCCAAAGCATGTCCCCTCTTTTTCTTTTCAAAGAAAAACCTCTGAATCTAATCGCCTTTGTTTAGCTTTTTTCCTGACCATGATCCATAACAACTTGTAACCAACACACTAAACAAAGACAAACATCTATAATCCATTATTTTGGGGAATGCAGGCATAGTTTTCTAAACTTCATCCTGCTGATTGTGGGTGCTGGTAATTTTATGGGGACCCAAAGAAAATTTAGGATTATGCTTAAGTCCTGACTGGAGTATTCTGTGAGGTTGGAACATCTCAGCAGCAGTCTTGAAACTGGTCTGGATGTAGAACTTGGAGAAAACTGCAGCAGAGGTGCTCTAAAACGTTGGATCATCTGAGCCGTCCACTCCTATTGGAGATTTTTCAGGGGGTCTTCCTTGATCAAACCTCATTTTTCTTGACTGAGAATAAATCCACAGTTTCTCTTTTCCTGTTCAACTTTACTTAAATTTTCTGATTTGTAACCTGCCTCTCCTGATTTACTTGTATCAGTATAGAATGCAGGGGCTTGGGTTATTGGTGTGTCCTGTACAATGTGAGGAAGGATCCAATTAGTTCTCTTTATAAATTGAATTCTCTCGCTTTAGGGATCATTGTTCTTAATCTCTCCCAAAAAAAATCACTACAAGCTCTCTGCTAGGGTTTACTTTCTTTCCATAACCTGTCAATTTCATCATTATTAAAAGATACTATAATCTCTGCTGGGTCTATTCCTGCTAATTGACAAAGTCCTAATTTACCTTTTAAAATTAACTCAGAGACTTTTTCCAAGTAAGTTTTCAATTGTTAATTCTGTATGTGTTAAAAAGATCAATTCTAAGATAATATCTTCCCTCTGCATTAAAATTCCTGTAGGAGAATGTTTGGAGGGTAACATGACCAGAATGTAGTTAAGATTCAGATCCACATGATCTACATGTGCTTTCTGTAATTTCTCTTTAATCAAAGCCAATTCTCTGCCAGCTTCAGCTGATAATTTCCTGGGACTATTTAAGGCTCGTCACCCTCTAAGATTTTGTTTAAATTAATTAGAAGCTATCCCAATAGTAGGCTGAAGATGGGAAATGTGATCTAGCAATCTTTGGAAGTTATTAAGAGTTTGTGATCAATCTCTCCTAATTTGTACCTTTAGGGGGTCTAATTTTTTTGGCAAACCTATTTTATAACTTAAATAATTACTAAGATCTCCTTTTTGTGTTTTTTTCTGGAACAATTTGTAATCCCCAACAAGGAAAATGTTTCTTTACTTCTTCAAACATTCTTTCTAAAGTATTTACATTTGAATCAGATAGTAAAATGTCATCCATGTAATAGTAAACTTCAAATTCAGGAAATTGCTTATGTACCATTTCCAATGGCTAAGTTACAAAATATTGGCACAGGGTGGGGCTATTTAACATTCTCTATAGGAGAATTCTTCATTGATATCTCTTAGCAGGCTGAGAATTATTTTAAGTAGGAACCATGAAGGCAAAATTTTCTCTGTCTTTTTCTTGTAAAGGTATAGGGGGAAAACAATCTTTTAAATCAATAACTTTAAGAGGCCATCTTTTGGCAACAGAGAAGAGGAAGGAATGCCAGACTGTAGAGCCCATTGGCTGAATCATCTTATTAACAGCTCTAAGATCTGTTACCATTCTCCATTTTCCAGATTTCTTTTTAACAACAAATACAGGAGAATGCCAAGAACTAGTTGATTCTTCAATATGCTGAGCATCTAGTTGCTCCTGTACCAGCTGTTCTAAAGTCTGCAGTTTCTCTGTTGTTAAAGGCCATTGCTTAACCCATATAGGTTTCTTTGTTAACCATTTTAAAGGTAGGGTCATTGGAATCTCTGAGGGTTCTCTAGTTGTTAGCCTGTGTTTTTATACAGCCTGAATGGTTGGTGACTGTTTTTGATAGTACCTTATAATATCCTTCCCAGAAACATGTATTGGTTTATGGTCTGTTTCTGAGACCGGAGGAATGTTAATCTGGGTATTCCATTGCTGCAGCAGATCACGACCCCACAGATTCACTGCTATATTAGCCACATATGGCCTCAGCCTTCTTCTCTGTCCTTCTGGCCATATGAATTCAACTCATCTCTTTTTTGTTTGTTCATTCGAGACAGGGTTTCTCTGCCGCTTTGGAGCCTGTCCTGGAACTAGCTCCTGTAGACCAGGCTGGCCTCAAACTCACAGAGATCCACCTGCCTCTGCCTCCCAATTGCTGGGATTAAAATCATGAGACACCACCACCTGGTTCTTTCTTTTACCTAAACTAAAATTCCAGTTCCTAGAAATTGAATCTGCTTCCCGAAGAGGCCAATTCAGATGCCAGGATTCTGGAGTGATAATAGTTGCATCTGCACCTGTGTCTAATAATCCTTCAATTATAGTGTTATTTATTCATACTCTCAGCTTTGGTTGTGATCATTTATAGAAGTCTGCCAAAATATACACTTTCTATTTTCTACTGGAATTTTTGATCCACCCCCCCATGGTTATTCTATCATCCAGAGCAGTATCGGTTTTTACAACAGGCACTGAACTTTCTAATTTTCCTGGGAAGCCGTGTCCTCTACAGTGACTGGGAATAACTGTGCCACATTAGACCTGGGGCCCTGAAAGAGGACCCCAAGGAATTTCTCAATGGGAATGGGTTGCCTTGTTTGTTTCCTGTTGATCTACATTCATTGGTCCAGTGTCAGCCTTTGCCACATCTTCTGTATCATCCAGAAGTTTGGGGCTTCTATTTGAGTCATTCTCAGATGAAACATTTTTTTCTAGGAATGCCTTGTCTACAATTCCTTATCAGGTGGTCTGTTCTACCTCAATTAAAACATTTGTATTTTGATGTCTCTTCATACCTTTGGAAATCACTTCTCCTACTTAAGCCTCAGTGTTATAGTCAAAAGACTCAAAATTGGCTGTGTGTAGGATCTATTCATCCATTGGTGATGATCTGATCTTTAAGGGCCCAAATATCTTTTTGCATTCTAAACTAGCATTTTCAAAAGCCAGAGATCCAATGAGTACTCATCTAGCTTCTGGCTCTGCTGCTGCTATTTGTACAGCTTTAGTTAATCTTTGCAAAAAATCACTAAATGGTTCTCTTGGGCCTTAGTATACAATTCAATTCTTTTTCTTAGTTCTTGAATCTTGTCCCAATTATTCAAGGCTGCTGTACTGACTGCATACATACAGGATATGGTGTGTGTGTGTGTGTGTGTGTGTGTGTGTGTGTGTGTGTGTGTGTATTTATATAGCTTGACTGTCTGGATCAGCATAAAAACCCTCACCAAGAATTTGATCTTGGGAGGCTTTAAAACCTCAGACTCTGCCTTCATGTTCAAGGACCTTAACTTCCTCTCTCCAATAACTTTTCCACTGTAACTGTGGACCATGGTCTAATACAGCTGAGACTACCTGAAGCCAATCGTGTGGAGTAACCTTATTTCTTGAAGCCCATGTCTTCACCTCACATATGGTAAATGCATGCCATAAAAACTACAGCTTCCTTGATATGTTTTAGATCTTTTATATGTATAGGCTCCCATTCACATTCTGTATATCCTCTGGGTATTTGCTATTTGCTGACTTTTCAGAGATAGTAATGGGAGCTACAACTCTCGGTGAGTCATCTCTGACTCTGATTGGTACTGGCAATGTTCAGTCTTTACTGCTTACCAGTTCTGACAAGTTCTTTTTTTTTTTTTTT
>NW_004949112.1:2992203-3001845 GCF_000317375.1 Microtus ochrogaster
GGAACTAGCTCTGTAGACCAGGCTGGTCTCGAACTCACAGAGATCTGCCTGCCTCTGCCTCCTGAGTGCTGGGATTAAAGGCATGCGCCACCACCACCTGGCCAGTTCTGACAAGCTCTTTAATGGTTTCAAATCTATGTATCATTGTCTTTTCTGAATTTCTTGACCTGTGGATATTTCCTATGATTTCATCAAACCAATTAATCTTTTATTTCTCATCATGCACATATGATCCCAAGTTTTTAAATTTTTCCATTAATGATATCTTCTCATCCTTAGCGATTATTTGGACGGCATGTAGATTGCCTTCAAGGACTGATGTTCTATCTGCTAGCCTGCCATAACTTTTTAACCGAGTTTGATTGTCAGTTCCAACAGTGTGACTCCTTTCAGATACTCTCTCAGTTCCATTCTGTAAGATTTCATAACCCGTTGACATGGAGTGAATTTTGCCTGTTAGATTACAATTAACATTTTCAATGGCATAAATCCTTCTGGCCAATGTCTCATTATAGTCTGTAAAGTGTGTATCATTTCTACAAGTTTCTCATTCTTGACTCTGTTAGCAAACCTTTTCTTTAAGAATGTATTATGACATATCAAACTAATAGCAGCTCTGGCTAAGAATGCATATATCCCAGGTAGGTCATAGCCCTCTGCTAGAATTCCCTCCACAGTAGAAATGGAAATTCCTGGGTGGTGATATTATCAGTCATTATTGGTTGACTTAGCTCTTTTAAAACCCTGGTTCAGATGAGAATTTTAAGGTGTAATAACAATGTAAGCCAGTAGGTGTCACAGTTACATTACTAAAGCAATCCAGAGACCTTGGCGCTCTGGTCTTACTTGTTCTGAAGTCACAAACCTGGGAATTTTCTAAGCAGAACTCAAAACTCATACTGAAGGGATTTTTGCTAAAGATCTGCCAATCAGAGCAGCTGTGCAGCAGGCATGGTGGGCTGTGGGAGACAAGGGAAGCTGCGGAGCCACAGTAAGTCATGGTAGCTGCATGGGAGGCGCAAGAAGGCTTGGCAGCAAACTGCAGGAACCATAGGAGTCACAGAAAGCTGTGATGGGGGGGCACGGGAAGCTGTATGGGTGCTGTGAGGGCCAGCAGCAAGCCGTGGGTGCCACGGAAAGCTGTGGGTGGGGGAATGGGCAGGGCAGAAGAGGAGCCTAAGCCTGGGCAAATGGGAGTTGGGCGTACTAGTTTTTCTCTGGAACCCAGGTGGCTAGGTTTGGGTCTAACTCTAGTCTCTGCTGGGGGGAGGGAGGAGATGAGAAAAATCCTCAGGGAAATAGCCTCAGGTATTGCAAGGTGAGGCCACCAGGCTAGCTTAGTCTGAAATAACCACACAGAAATTGTATTAATTAAATCACTGCTTGGCCATTAGCTCTAACTTGTTATTGGCTAACTCTTACATATTAGTTTAACCCATCTCCATTAATCTGTGTATCGCCACGTGGCAGTGGCTTACGGGAGATTCTAACCAGTGTCCATCTCAGGCTGAGGATCCATGGCTTCTCTGACTCTGCCCTTCTTCCTCCTATCATTCAATTCTGTTTTCTCCACCTACCTAAGTTCCGCCCTATCAACTAGGCCAAGGCAGTTTCTTTATTCATTAACCAATGAAAGCAACACACAAACAGAAGGAACTCCTACACCACTCAGGCAAATTCTTTTGTGGATTCATACTCCAAATATTGGGTGTCAAATGTAGCACGATTAATAGAAATCCAGAGACAGATATTGGGGTTCAACCCAAAGGTCAGAAAAGTTAAACAGTCTTACCTCTTACCTCTACCTCAGTCTGAAATGGTTAGCCTGCCTCCCTTCTTATATTCCTCTCTAGGGCTGGGATTGAAAATATCCACCACTACTGCCCAGTTTCTAAGCCAAACTACTGTGGCTACTGGGATTAAAGGTGTGTGTCACCACTGCCTGGTCTGTAAGGGTGATCAGGGTGGCTGTTTTACTCTCTGGTCTTGAGGAGAGCTTTATTTATTAAAATACAAATGAAATACATGTGGCCATGTTGAAGAGAACTTAAAAAATAAGAAGAGGTATCAGGCTGGAGGCTGATGAAGTGTAGAGAGTCTGAATTTCATCAGAATACATAATACAGATATATGAAATGCCAAAGAATAAATAAAACAAGTAGGCATATGTGTATATCTGATTTTACTCATTTAAGAACTTAGGTTGGGTTCCACAGAGACAGAGATAGAGAAAGAGAGGGAGGAAAACACAGTTTGGAGGATTGATAGTTGTAGCTACTCTTCTGTTGCTGGGACCAAACACAGCTTAGAGGAGGGAAGGGCTTATTCGACTCACACTTCCTGGGCACAGCCGTCCTTGAGGGAAGCCAGGAACCTGAGGGCAGGAATCACGGAGGAAAATTACTTTCTAGGTTGCTTGTCACCCATGCCTCTCCTTGGCTATCTTTCTTATAAATTCCAGGTCCACCTGTCTACGGAATGGTCCTACCCACTGTGAGCTGGGTCCTGCAACAGCCATTAACAATCCAGGAAGTCCCAACAGATGTGCCTACAGGCCAAGCTGCGCTAGGAGATTCCTCAGAGGAGGCTTCTCTCAGATAGCTCTCAGCTGTGTGGCGTTGACAGTCAAAGTGAGCCTGGACAGAGGCCATCCACTGAGTCCTTGTCACTAGTGAGAGACGAGGGAAAAGGCATTTGGCACTTGATCCCCAGTTTGAAAAGCGTGTCTCTTGGGGCAGGCTATGGGACTTCAAAGGGAGCCATTCCCAGCTTGCTCTGTGTCCTGCTTGTGGTTATGATGTGAGCTTTCAGCTTGCTGTTTTTGCAGCCCCCATTGGTTCTCATCCCTCTGCAACTCTAAGGCCAAGTAAACCTTTTCTTGTATAAGTCGCCTTGGTAATGGTGTTGATCACAGCAACAAAGAGTGGGTCACCCAGGCCGCACAGAATTCCAGGCCAACCTGCTTGGTCTCACAAGGATCAGGAAGGGCCAAGTCCACTGGGCTGAGCTGCACTGTTAGACACAGAAGTGCACTCATTCATTCATTCATTCATTCAGTGTGCACGCCTCTACCCTGAGGGCTTCCGCAGTCAGTGATGCTCCTTGTCCGACAGAGATGGGATTGAAGAAGGCAGCTTAATGATACGTATTTTGAAATTCTCCAGTTGTGGGTTTTGTTAAGAAAAAAAATCCTAAAAGGGGGCAGCTCCGCCAACGCAAGAAATCCAATTAGGTCAGATCAAACCAAATCAAAATGCCCATCGTTTTATTAAGTACAGCACTCTTGGGTGTGGTGGGGAGAGAGGACAGCAGAGAGCCCATGCAAACCAGGAACCAAGTGTTTCTCCTCTGGGAGCTCACTTAAATACCCTGTGGGAGTGGTGCTGACCCCCCAGGGAGGGGTCAGGACCTGGCATGCTGGGATTTAGAGTCCAGACTAATGCAACTCCCAGGACAGGGGCTGGGGGCTACGCTCCAGACTTAACAGGTTTCTCTGCCAATGCCAGATCTAGCTGGATTAATAAAACCAGGTTTAATAAACAGATCAAAGCAACTCCTTGGTGACTCTCAGGGGAGGCAGGAGAGAAATCACCTGGCTGGTCTATGGGCCAAGGCTTAAGTACCCTGTAGGCATCTCAGGGAGAGGAGCCTTGGCAGACTGCTCGGTAGGCTTACTGAAGGTGGGATCTGGAGAGAGAGGGGTGGGGACAAGGTGGAGCTTCCACCAAACAAAAGAGAGGAAGGGAAGAGCCAGAGAAGCCCCGGAGCCCTTGCCCTGAGCACACTGGACTCAGTGTTCAGCTCCCAGAACCACAGGCATGCAGGAGCCCTCTCTCACTGTCCAGTGCATGCACCCCTCAAACCCTCCCTTCCTCCCTCCCTCTTTGAAAGAACACTGAAAGTCATAGCCACAGAAGATTGATTGAGACCACTGAAGTATGGACTTTTTTTAATTGCCAGTAACAGCCAGGCATAGTGGGGCATGACGTTAATCCTGGCACTCAGGAGGCAGAAGCAGGCTGACTGTGAGTTCGAGGTCAGCCTGATCTACATAGTAAGTTCCAGTGATACATGGTGAGCCCTGTCTTGAAAAAGACAAAAAAAAAAAAACCCAACCCTCTTGTAAGCATCCAGACGAACGTGGCTCCCCCTCCCCCACTTCCACAGCTCCTGTCCCCAGGGGCCGGTCGAATTAAACCCCCCCCCCAATACCTTCATCTCATTAAACCCCTCACCTAAGTCTGCCTATCTGGCATATTTGTCTGTCTCTCACCCACCGTGGGCTCTCACCGGCTGCCAAAGTCCCTCTCGGACAGAATCAAAACACCTCCCCAAACAAAACCAGCTAGACTGACGGAAGTTAGTTTCTCAGTTCCTAACAGGGAATCGCGAGCTTCAGACATAGCCAATCACCGGAAAGCGGGCTGTCTTCCCCTCGACCTGTCTTTGCTCCAAGCAAGTTCTGTACCCGCAAGGTGGCACACTGGCTACCGCCACTTAGAGAAAGAGAATGAGACTCTAGCTTTGGTGACAGAATCTGGATTGATCTGTAAACTCAGAAAGCAGTCAGCAGAGACAATACAACAGAGACCTCCTGGGAGGGAAGAGCAGGGATTCCAACCTCAGGGTTTCTGCAGCTGGAAGGCAGGGGCCAGCCTAGGCTATAGAGGCAAACTGTCTCAAGGGTGGGGGTGGGGGGTTAAGAAGAGGGTGATACAAGATACAAAGAGGGAGCCTGGGGGGCACAGAGACAAAACTTCCCTGACGGCCTAACTGGGCTCCTGCCTGCATAAAGCCTCCGGTCCTGGCCCTCAGTTCCACTTTTCCCACATTCAGGAATATGAATCCCAGCCCGGCTTCCCCTCTAGCGGCACCATGGTAACCAGGCCCAGCCTAACGTCCCCTCCCCCCGCAGAGAACTCAGTTTGTTTGTCTCCAGGTACCTAGTCGGGGATGAACAGAGGGCAAGTGGGCACAGACAGGGGATGAGAGAGGGGCGGGGCGGGACGGCAGGGGGATGGAGCCAGAAGTAGCTATGGAAGAGAGACTGAGGAATCAATCTGGGAGAAGGGGAAGGGGAAGTAGAGAGGCTCAGAGAGGGTGACAGGGTTGGGGAGAGACTCCAAAGGATGAAGAGGGGGCAATCCGGGGGGCTAGGGAGCTGTTGGGGAGGCTAATGGAGAAGGCTGGGGAGATGGAGGGAGAGACCAGTGAGGAGGGGAAGAGGAGAGAGTCTTCTGGGAGAAATGAAGAGGACAGCTGGGGCGTGGGGTTGGGAGGGAGGCAGGCAGAGAAGTTGGGGGAAAACCGAAGACAGGGATGGGGCAGGAGGGGTGGAGAGACCAGAAGACGGGGAGAGACGGGGAAGGAAGTAGACTGGGGCGCACACAGAGTCCCCGAGGTTAGGGGAACGCGCGTTTCCTTGTGGTCTCAGCCTTCCAGTTCCGTGTTTGTCCCACGTGGTTTCAAAGAGCAAGAAGCAGGAGCCGACGGAAAGAGCTGGGGTGTGTGGTCCAGTGTGAGCACGCCGCCCCACCTCCCTGGACCTCCTCCGACCCGCCTCTCCAGGATGCAGTCAGGGGTGGAGCCACTCAGCTCCCCAAATCTGGCCGGCCACGGCTTGCACAGGGAGGCAGGTGAGCAGGCCTGGGGGGCAGGCGAACCGGCTTTCCCGCACAGTTGGTCCTCGAGCTTCGAACTACATTTCCCAGGAGCCCCTGGTTGAGAGTCTGGGTATAGAAGAACTACATTGCCCTTGGGTCTCTGCAAGTCTCTCGCCAGTGGGGTAAGCCCCAAAGTACATCTCTCAGAGGACTTTGCAATTCCCCGGGCTCTTAACTACTTTTCCTAGGAGGCTTCCTTGCTAATAGTCTGGAGTCAAAACTACATTTCCCAGGAGACTTTGCAGGGCCCTCGCCAAGACGCTTTACTACGAACTACATTTATCATAGGACTCTGCAGGTACCTGGCTAATAATAAAAGTCCAGAACCACATTTTCCACCAGCCTCTGCAGTTACCGGGCTAATTAATAGTCTTTTTACATGAAGTTCTGTCGCGCACAGAACGCTACTTCTGGGCCCAAACCTAAGTTTCCCATGAGATACTGCAGTTCC
Source organism: Microtus ochrogaster (assembly GCF_000317375.1). Lineage (NCBI taxonomy): Eukaryota > Metazoa > Chordata > Mammalia > Rodentia > Cricetidae > Microtus > Microtus ochrogaster. Next base: position 2,998,318 of record NW_004949112.1, read on the forward strand.
CTAGCTAATATTCTGTGTTTAGAACTCATTTTCCCATCACCCTCTGCAGTTCTCTGACAGATACCCTCGGTTTACAAATAATTTACCTTGAAATGCTGCAGTGTCCTGGCTAACATTTCTGAGCCCAGAACTTCATGAGCCTCCTGGGCCTCGACATTGCCTCTAAGTTCATTTCTTTTCTAGATGCCTTCACTCCTTGGCCTTGCAGAATAGTTTACCGTCTTCCTGTCTTCAGTCCCTGGTCTTTATTTTCAGATGGCCCCACCACCAACCCAGATGCTGAAACAAACCCCAGATGCCAACCTTTCACTCCAGCCCCACGCAGTTCCTTCCCCTGCACCCCCATCCTTGTCATACTGACTTCTGGCTATGTCTGGTTCTTTTCTCTGTCCATAGTTCTGACTCCAACAGAAACCTTACCTCCTTGTCGTTAGTCTCTGCTCCACCAGGGGCCAGCCTGGTTCCAGGGAGTCTTTCTAACATACACCCAGACCATCGCTGCCTCTTGCTCACGTCAGCCCCAGGCTTGCAACCCCTGTCAGCACAGTTCACCCGCTTCCCAGTAAGACTCTGCATGGCTATAAATAGCAGAAAGAATAGAAATGGCGTTGTCCTACACAAAAAACAGGGATTAAATTTAGTGACACCGTCAGGGAGCCAGTTCCTTTCATCTCCCAAGGTTCTAATCAGAGATACATTTCCTTGGTATACCAGCTCGCCTTCCTCGTGGTCACAAGGCCATAGTTTCAACGTCATTTCCAGAAGTCTTCATCCAGAGAGCTCCCGTGATGTCCTCTTCTCATCTCAGCTAGCACTCAGTTGCCCACCTCATCCTACCTAGCAAGAGGGACAACATGACCTTATTATTCCACTCTAGGGTTTCAGCTCAAGCTGCACTCATTTAACAAAAATCTCTGCCACTAGGGCTCAGGTAGTCCTAGGTTTTAAATGGTTACCAGGTGGTGCTGACAAGCTGTCTGGTTTAAGCCTAATGAATATTCCTGAGGATCTGGGAGCAGAACTATAAACATCAAGACCTGACCCCCCCCCCATGACCCATTTCCTCCGTCTGGACCCCCCACCTCCAAAAGATCCCACCACTACAAAACAGCGCCCCCACTAGGTGTCTTGTGTTCAAATGCTTGAGCCAGTGGAAACATTTCATATGCAAACTCCGAACTTGCTAATCTACAGCCTTTCTGTCCCACTGGGGGAAGCAGTCTGTGCTAGGCCTGGGGAAGGATTTCCTCTCCACTCTGCTAGACTGGGAACTCTCAGGGGAGAAGTGGGTATCAGTCATTTAATACCGTGTTAAGTTTTCTGGTGAACGAATTCTTTCCAGTGTCCTCCAGGATGCATAGGAAGCCATAGAGATGATGTTAAGGATTGAAATTCTTGAACCTAGCTAATTAGTAAATACTTTTTCTTTCAATGTTTGGAATCAAACCCAAGGATTTGTGAGTGCTAGGCAGGGGCTCCCAGTCCCTCACTGCGGGATTCTAGGCAGGTGCTCTACCACTGAGCCACATCACCTCATTAGGTATGGTGGTTTGAATAAGAATGGCTCTCCAAGGCTCATATATTTGAATGCTTAGTCACCAAGGAGTGGAACTGTTTGAAAGGATTGGTGGGTGTGGCCTTGCTGGTGTTTCTCACGCCAGCCCCACCCCTCTCTTTGCCGGTGGACTAGGATGCAGCTCTTAGCTACTGCCCCAGTGTCACACGTGCTACCATCTTTCCTGACACGATGGTAATAGATTAAGCCTCTGAAACTTTGAGCAAGACCCTGATTAAGGTTGCCTTGGTCATAGAGCACTGACCAGGGCAGGAGTTGGTGCCAGGGAGCAGGGTACAGCTGTGACGAGCCTGACCAGGCTGCAGGGAGCAGGGTACAGCTGTGACGAGCCTGACCAGGCTGCAGGGAGCAGGGTACAGCTGTGACGAGCCGGACCAGGCTGCAGGGAGCAGGGTACGGCTGTGACGAGCCCGACTAGGCTGCTCAATGAAGGAAAGTGAACTTCAGGACTTCGGACTAGAAAAGCAGTTGAGTGCTTTAGATGAGGCTTAATGGGCCACACTAGTAAGAACAGGCATGTTGCAGATATTACTTTATTTAATTGTGTAAAAGTGTGTTGTGTTTGTTTATGCTGCATTTGTTTAATTATGTAAAGATGTGTTGCTGTTACACCTTGCCTGCTTAAGGCACCTGATTGGTCTAATAAAAGCTGAACAGCCAATAGTTAGGCAGTGAAGGGATAGGTGGATCTGGCGGGCAGAGAGAATAAGTAGGAGGAGGAATCTAGACTGCAGAAAAAGAGAAGAGAGAATGAGGGAGAAGGAGAGGGAGACACCTGGGCCCAGTTGGCTGCCAGACAGACAGACATGGACAAGTGAAACAAACAGAATGAAAGAAAGGTAAAAAGCCCTAAGCAAAGCCTAGGTGAAGATAAACAGGTTAAAATAAGTTAAAAGAGCTAGGGGACAACCCTAAGATGAGGCTGAACGTTCATAACTAATAAGAACTATCCATGTCGTGATCCAGGAGCTGGTTGGTGGCCAAAAGAATTATGTTACCTTTGTTCCTTAGTCCACATAGGACTAAGGACGCTAAGAGACAAAGAAACAAACTGGACATGGTTCCTGTACGTGGCTCTGTCATGCAGTGACTGAGTATTCTGAGTAGGAACAGCAAGCTAAGTAAAAAATGCTCACCACAGTGTGGGCACCAACCTCCCAGAGCTGGGGCTGTTAAATGCAATTCTCGGTTAGACTCAGCTCCCAGTTGAACGCAGCTCTTGGTTAGGCTCTTGGCCATAAAGCTTGGCTTTCGTGGACCTGAGCAGGGCAGAGCCACCCACCACTGCAAAGCTGCTTAGCAGTTTGAGGTTTGGTTCATGCGGTCAGAAAAGGCTAGAGACATGCAATAAAGACGGGTCCAGATGGAAAAATCCTCTAAACAGGTTGCAGTGTGTTTTAAAATGTGCATAAAAATGGGTATAGACAGTCATAGAAAAAATAGTTTATAAATAATAAAGTCTTTAAAGAGCGAGTAAAGGAATATAAAAGAATAAGCCATGTAAAGATGAGAAACACACAGGGAGCCTGGATCCTGAATGGTGTTGTGTTGACTGCGAATGTTTTGACACTGCACACAGCAGCTTCTGAGAGACAGGACTGTCAAAGGGGCTGCTGAACTAAACCAGCTTAGATACTTTAGGCATACTTTAACTTTAAAATGGAAGTCAGAAAATGTATTGCATTGGGGGAAGAGGCTATACTTTTGTTTTCACAGAAAATGAAAGTTTATAGATTCCTTCAAAGTGAATAGAGATTAGTTTTGATCAAGGCAGACATCCTGAAAGTCTTTACTACAGACATAGAAAAAATTAAGCCGGGCGGTGGTGGCGCACGCCTTTAATCCCAGCACTTGGGAGGCAGAGGCATGCGGATCTCTGTGAGTTCGAGACCAGCCTGGTCTACAAGAGCTAGTTCCAGGACAGGCTCCAAAACCACAGAGAAACCCTGTCT
>NW_004949112.1:3002597-3003064 GCF_000317375.1 Microtus ochrogaster
CAGACACCCCCCTACATTTGTGTGGACGGACACCCCGCTACATCTGTGTGGACGGACACCCCGCTACATCTGTGTGGACGGACACCCCGCGACATTTGTGTGGACACACCCCTCGCTACATTTGTGTGGACACCCCGCTACACTTGTGTGGGCAGACACCCCGCTGCATTTGTGTAGACAGACACCCCACTACATCTGTGTGGACAGACACCCCGCTGCATTTGTGTAGACAGACACCCCGCTACATCTGTGTGGACAGACACCCCGCTACATTGTGTGGACAGACACCCCGCTACATTTGTGTGGACGGACACCCCGCTACATTTGTGTGGACAGACACCTTGCGACATTTGTGTGGACAGACACCTTGCGACATTTGTGTGGACAGACACCCCGCGACATTTGTGTGGACAGACACCTTGCCACATTTGTGTGGACGGACACCCCGCTACATCTGTGTGGACGGA
>NW_004949112.1:3003169-3024180 GCF_000317375.1 Microtus ochrogaster
GTGGACACACTCCTTGCTACATTTGTGTGGACAGACACCTCGCCACATTTGTGTGGACAGACACCTCGCCACATTTGTGTGGACAGACACCCCGCGACATTTGTGTGGACAGACACCTCACCACATTTGTGTGGACAGACACCCCCTACATTTGTGTGGACAGACACCCCGCTGCATTTGTGTGGACACACTCCTTGCTACATTTGTGTGGACGGACACCCCGCTACACTTGTGTGGACCATAAATTGCAGTCACAATATCATTTTTACTAATTTCCCTATCACCTGTGCCTCCATATTGGTGTGCGTGTGTATCTGTGTGTGTCTGTGTGTCTATGTGTGTATCTGTGTGTGTCTATGTGTGTGTATGTGTGTGTGTAGTAGATCAGAGGTTGACATCTTCAATCACAGGTCACTTTTTTTTGAGACAGGATTGTCTCACTGGCCTGGAGCTCACTGATTCAGTTAGATTGGCTGGCAACTGAGCCCTTCTGTCTCACTTCCCCAGCCCTGGGATTGCAGGTACATACTGACATACCTGATTTTTACATGAGTTTTGGGAATCACGCTTAAGTATTTATGTCTGCATGGCATCTTAGTTTGTTTTCTGTTGCAGTGACAAAATACCCTGACCCCCCTAAAATTAAGGGAGAATGGGATTATTCAGCTCACAGTTCCAGGGCTGTGACATCGGGGACGTAAAGGCATCAGGAGTGTGAAGCCACTGGTCAGATCACATGCACTGGAAAAGCAGAGAGCAATGAGCCCATGCATACATGCAAGCTGGTGCTCTTCTTGCTGTCTCCACTCTTGCTCGTATGGTCGAGGGTCCCATGCCCAGAGAGCAATGCAGCCCACAGTGGGCATGCTTCACAGGATCGGTTCCTACAGACACAAACCTACAGAACACCCTCGTCGAACAGTGCCTCAGCAAGACTTTTCCCAAGACGATTGCAGATTGTATCGCATTGACTATTAGAAGCAAGCATCACACAAGGCAAGCACATTACAGACTGAGCCATCCTCATAGCCCCATCTAAACTGCTAGGAACTTTTTTAAGGACATATCTACCATGTCATAGTGACAGCTGACATAATCCACAATTTTTCTAGGAGATTCTCTTATGTAGTACATATTTAGATTCTTATATCTAAATCTCGACATAAATCCCTGACTTATGTCCAGATCTGTTTGCTTGTTTTTGTTCATTTCCAGTTGGTTTGGCCAAGTTAAGACTCAAGCGGTCCCCACAAGGGTTGCAACTCAACCGGGGGCTTTCCCAGTCGGCGCTCACACTGGACCATGTCTGCACTCAGCACTTGCTGGATGCTCGGGCAAGCACATTGAGTCTGAGGCGGAAAAGATGAGTTTGAGGCCACCCTGGTCTGCAGAGTGAATTCTAGGACAGTCAGGACTGTTCCTCAAAGAAACACTGACTCAAAAAACCAAAACAAACCAAAACAAAAAAAATCAATAGAACACATCGAGGCTGTGGGCTGGGTATGGTGAGGCACTCAGGAGGTTAAGGCTGGAGGATTGCCATGAGTTCAAGGCCATCTGGGGCTACAAGCCAGCCTGGGCTGTAGATGAGACTCAGCCTTTAAACACCATTAAAAGGGTTGGAGATGGATCAGTCAGCAAAGTGCTTGCCAGGCTTGTATAAGGGCCTAAATTCAATCCCCAGAACCCATGTTAAACAAAACAAAATGGGCAGGAGAGATGGCTTCAGCAGTTCCTGCAGATGGCATGAGACTGGATCCCAGTACCCACATCAGGCGGCTACCAACCACTTGATCTTCCAGCTCGGAAGATCTGATGTCCTCTTGTAGCCCTGCAGGCACTCACGTACATGTGGCACACACACAGACACAAATAAAAACAGAAATAAATCACAAACAAAGCAGGTGTGGTGGTGCACACCTGCAACCCCAGCACCGCATAGGCAGAGACGGCAGGTCCCTGGGGCTCAGGAACCGGCCAGCCTAGCCGACTTGATGAGCTCCAGTCCTGTGAGCGATTCCGTCTCAAAACACAAAGTGGACAGTGCCTAACGACTGGTACCTGAGGCTCATCTCCAACCTCCACATACACGGACCCGCAACTGCTCAGAAGGTGCTGACAGCCAACTGTATAGCATTGTGGAGTTAGTTTAGTAACTGTGCCTATATGGAGAGCAGATCACAAAGTGTGTGCACATGAGAGACCATCTGCAGCAGGGAGAGCGGCCATGTGATAAGGTGGCATGACATAAGGAGACGTGTACATTCCCAGGAAAGTGCTGGCCTAGACCCCCCAGTGAGGGGCCGGGGTCATGTCTCAGGGAAAGCCCCCGGGTGGGGGGAAATTCCCAGCTCCACCAGTGAGTCACTGGATACACTACAATGATACACTCTGGAAAACTTCTGTATTTGAAGCACGACAGAACCTGAAGATGGGAAAGAGGCAAAAGGCAGAGATCTTGTTGAAAATGCAGATTCTAACTAAGCTGGGGTGTTGATGGAAAGACAGGATAAAAATGAATAAAAGTAGCCAAGCATGATGACCTCCTCCTTTAATGCCAGCACTTGGGAGGATCAGGAAGGTGGATCTCAAGGTCAGCCTGGTCTACAGAGTAAGTTCCCGGGCAGCCAGGGCTGTGTAGACCCTGTCTTAGAAAACAAAAACAGCAATACAACAACACAGGATGCAGATTCTAGTCTTGGGTTTGGTCCCCACACTACATCGAGAAGAGTCCACATGCACAGAAGGAGTGTGTTATTTCTGATGAACATGGAGTAGCTGGGGCTTCAAGCACAGGATGCTGAGTGAGATGCCAGGAGGGGCTGTTTGATCCTTTCTGGAGTTTCTATGTTGTTTGGTTTGGTTTGGGTTTTAGAGACAGGGTTTCTCCACATAGCCCTTGCTGTCCTGGAACTCTCTCTGTAGACCATAGTGGCCACAAACTCAAGTTCTTCCAAAGGCCTGTGCCACCACGGCTCAGAAGTCTGTGTGTTGTGGACAGCTGTGTCTGTTCCCTGTCATGACATAACCTCACAGTGCTCTCATTTCAGTGGGTCTTGCCCTACTGGCTCTGTCTGAAGTTGGTGTCAAGGAGCCCTGACTGTCAGGGGCAACTCTTCTCTTTTCTGTTTTGCAGCACAATAACATAAAGGAGGCAGACTTTAGTTGATCTTAGAGTGGGTTGAGGGATACTTGAACTCTACAGGACAACTCATAGGCTCAGGATCCTTCTACATTGTTGCTCAGCATACCCTAATATGACTGAAACTAGGCTGCTACTCCATTCACATTCCAGTTCCTCTGAAGAAAGGAACCAAAAGCAAAGACAGCTTCCTCCCTCCTTCCTTCTCCCCTTCCTCCCTCCCTCCCTCTTCCCTCCTTTCCTTCCTTCCCTCTTCCCTCCTTCCTTCCCTCTTCTTCCTTCTACTGCTCTTTTTTCTCTACCCCTCCCTCCTTCCCACACTTTTCCTGTGAAGCCCAGGCTGACCCTACAGTCACTATGTGACCAGACTGCCTTTGAACTTATGGCAAACCCCCTGCACAGCCTTCCTAGTGCCGCGATGACAGGTGTGCACGCCACCACACTCGGTGGACACTCTTTTATGTCAATGGCTCACGGTTGCTCACACTGTTGGTGAGAATTCAGTTGCCAGGCCACAAAGGAGCTGGTGAGGGAGGCTGGACACCCTTGTGCCTGTACAACCCTAGGACTGAGGTAAAGAGGAGGAATAGGGGCCGGGCGGTGGTGGCGCATGCCTTTAATCCCAGCACTCGGGAGGCAGAGGCAGGCGGATATCTGTGAGTTCGAGACCAGCCTGGTCTACAAGAGCTAGTTCCAGGACAGGCTCCAAAGCCACAGAGAAACCCTGTCTCGAAAAACCAAAAAAAAAAAAAAAAAAAAAGAGGAGGAATAGGTCGTGTGTGTCGATCACTAGTAGGGGAAAGGGCGGTCCACCAGCTAATGAGCAGGTTCACAAGAAGGGGTCACATGGAACTTGTCAGCCAAGGTCCAACCAGCAGGCTGAATTTTGGGATTAATTTTCCCTTGCAGGCCCCTTTACCCTGAGCCTGACGAGGAGTTCAGAGTCTCAGAACCAGAGTGGAAGGGTGGATTTTGTAGCTTCCAGGTGGCATCTCAGAGACTGGCCTCTGAGATGGAGCTTTCTGGGGTAGTGTGTACACTGTTGGGTGACTCTCTTCTGAAGAGTCGTGGCTGCCCAGGGCACTTGGGAAATGACACTGGGTTCTCTTGTTCCTAGGATCCGTCCTTGTGGATCTGGAGGCTACAGAGGAATCCATGGCTCGGAGCCTGAGCAGACCCGTCAAATCCTCGTGAGTAGCCCCTGGCTCCATGAGCGCTAACTTCAGCTCCTGCAGCGATGGCAGCAGCAGCCCCTGACCTCACAGCTCCATTCCTTGTCTTGCCCCCCCCCCCATCCCAGAAAGCAGTACCTGCGGCAGGTCATCTCAGAGTATGAGGCACTGGATCGGGAGCTCCCGTGTATCCGAAAGTTTGCAGCACCGCCCTCTGCCCAGCCCCTCTGCCTATGCATGGAGACTTCGGTGAGAGGCATCAGCCCTTTGCATGGCTTGGTTTGGGTAGCGAGAGGCTCACCTGCTCAGAACTGAGATGGCCAGTGTTTAAGGTTCAGGGCCAGGCATGGTAGTGTGTGTCTATTAGCCCAGTACTCTAGAGGCAAAGTCGGGGGGAGCAGGAGTTTGAGGTCAGCCTCCGGTACACAGTGAGTTCAAGGCTAGCCTAGGCTACCTGAGCTCCTGGTTCAAACAAGAGCACACACACACACACTCACGAACAAGATCATATCTGCTGTTCTGACGTTAAGAGCAAATGTGCACACACACGCACACACACACACACACACACACACGAACAAGATCATATCTGCTGTTCTGACGTTAAGAGCAAATGTGCACACACACGCACACACACACACACACACACACACACACACGGACAAGAGCATATCTGCTGTTCTGATGTTAAGAGGCACCTGCTCTGTACTGGGCACCTCTTTGGGTGCTTGTGTGACTTTACTCTGTCATGGGGGTTGCTGTCTTCATTTCTTGGGGACAAGTCCCCACTCCATTTCTCCTTTCCTTTGTGCCTTTGGGGAAGGGACCCCACGTAGGGCACAGCAGCTTTCTCTCGAGCTCAGAAGCAAGCAGGTACACTGACGGGAGGAAGAGGCCATCCAGCCTCCCCGGCAGACACACCTAATGTCTGATAGGTGGCAGTCAGAGGACACCTCAGTTCCCGCCTTCCACCTTTATGTGGTTATGGGGATTGAACTCAAGTCAAGCACCTTTACCCACTAAACTGTGGTGTCAGCCCATTCAGCATTGGCTTTATGTGCTGGGACAACGGTTTCCTTCCCTTTGGCACTGTGGCCAGCGATCAGCACATCTCCTGAAACAACTTCCTCTGATCCTTCCGATACTGCACCACCTTAAACATGAGACCCTAGGTCCAAACTCTGCCAAGCACCTTTCAGAACTTTAAGGCACCATCTATGGCTGGTTTCTGGGAGAGTTTCCTTGTAGGGTGGTGAAATCGTAATCATTCTGGTTTTTAAGAATAATCTTGAGTGGCGGATGCCTTCGCATCTGAGAGACACCCGTGGTCTCCCCTTTGACAAGAGCGACAGAACCTAGCGGTTCTGCAGGTGAAGTTTGTGCCAGCCTCCAACCAGACTGAAGCTGTATACCCCCAACACAGGAGGATTTCACGCACCTGGAGGTGCTGGAGGCTCTGGAGGCGGAGATGCCCGGGGCCATGGAGAGTGGGCGTGTGAGCAGCATCCGGTATGAGAACATGAATGTCATTTGCGGGACGGCCGGCCGCAGAGACAGGTGAGCCCATGCATGGGCGTGGTCTAGGTTAAGTGGCTGATGGGAGGGGTGAAGTCAGGGAGACAGGGGGTGGGGCTTAGCAAATGGGGCTTGGAGGTGGAGTCCGAGCGAGTGAGGGGGAAGTGAGGGGAGGGACAGTGAGCAGTGAGGGGGCGGGGCCTAGATTAGGAAGCTGGTGGGTGGGGTTAGAGTAAGGAGGTGAGTGATGGGTGGAGCTGAAAGCAACAAAAAGACTGGAGCCTTGAGTGAGAAGGTGAAGTCAAGGTGAGGGGGGTCAGTGAGGTTTGAGGTTCCGAGCCACCCTGAGGGGCCGGTCCTAGGCTGAGTGACACTTTGGTTACAATCAGAACGATGATGGCACTGAGGGGGCGGGCCTGGATAAGGACGGGGGCGAGGCCGGGGTGTGGAGCATCCTTGGTGAGGTGGAAGAGACATCCTTCGGTATTCGCCTCGCCCGCAGATGGCTCATCACCGTCACAGACTTCCAAACGCGCTCGCGCCTGCTGCGCTCGGGACTCCGTCTCCGCGGAATCGCTTACCCACTAGTGCGCCACGACGATCTGCTGCTGGGCGACTACCGCCTTCACCTGCGCCGATCCCTAGTCCGACGGCGAATGCTCCAAGCTCTGGGAGCGGAGCCGGTCGAAGAAGATTGACGAATGGCGGGGGCGGGTCCCAGATGCGCCCCGCCCCCAGACCTGCCGCTTGTAAGGGGTGTGGCCTCCCTAGGAAGGAGGCGGGGCCGGCTCGAGGGGGTGGATACTGTGAGTTTAATTATAAAGAATGACCTGATACAAAAGCCATTTCTCTCAGCAAAGTCTTGTTGGGCGTGGGGGGCGGGCAGACCTCTACTGTCATCCACCAGGTCACACCCCATCCCTGCAGCAGAAGGAGCCCAAATCCTTTCTCGTCCCCTCCCGCCCCCTTGGAAGACAGTTCTAGGGCTTTTATTTCAGGAGTTTCCCCCCCACCCCCGTTTGGATTTGTGTGTGTTCTAGTTTTTAATTTTTATTTTGCTTTGTATATTTTTCTTTTGCTATTATTTCTCTTTTTGCTTCGTCTCTCCTCTCCACCCCGCTCCCCCATCCGGTCCCTCCCCCTTCCCTCTCCCCACTCCTTTTCCCCCTAACCCCACCCCTTACTCCCTCCCCAACCCCGCGGCACCCATCCGGAATTAACAAGCCCTTGATAGACAGGCGCCGCGCAGGCCCCCTGCGGACGGGGGGCATCCGACCAGGGGGAGGGGGCGGGTAGGGGCCCAGTGCCACCTCCTCTCCAGTCCTTGTCACCCCTCCCCCCTCCCGCGACCCTCCCACAAGGTTCCCTGCATTTCCCTGACGTGGTGAGGGGAGGGGGCTGGCCCTCCCCTCCTGGACGGAGCGCCCCCGGGGGTTCTGGGGGAGGCAGCTTTAGGGAATGGGCTGGGGGGGAGGGGAGCTCCCTTCTTTGGCAGCTGAACATGGGGGAAGAGAAACCTGAGGGCGATGCCCTTCCCCCTTTTACCCACAGCAGTAGTAGAGGGGGCTACCTAGGGGAGGAGAGGTGGCTTTAAATTCCCAAGCCCCAGAAGCAGGGGGGGGGGGGACGTGCAGGGAGGGAGGAGCCATGCTGAAAGGAGGGGGAGGGGTAATCTAGGAGAGAAGAAAGGGTGGGGGGAGGAGGATCTTCGTGCAGAATGGACTGACAGACGGATGGATGGTCTGAGTGACAGCCTAGTGAGCAGGGAGCCAGCGTGCATGCGCAGGGTCTCCTCTCCCTAGGAACAGCAGGAGGAGGTGAGCAAAGACCTAGGGTGGGCGCAGGAAAAGAGGAGGAAAGTTCTGGCTAAGAGTGCCTAGAGAGAGGCAAGTATGCAAACTGAAAAGAGGCCAGGCTCTGCAGGGCAACCGGGGAAAGTCACCTAGAAAGACCAGAACAGCGCAGCAAACACAGACATCCCACACCTGAGCACCATAAAAAATAAAAAGGAAGAAAGAAAGAAAGAAAGAAAGAAAGAAAGAAAGAAAAGCTCCTGGGGAGAAGCAAAAGGCTGGGGAGGGCAAATGCGCAAGAGGGTGCAGGAAGGAGAGTGGATGTCAACAGAAGTTGGGCAGTAGAGGACTTGGGAAACAGAGGCAGGTGGCTCTCTGAGTTGGAGGCCACCTGGTCTACTGAGTGAATTCCAGAGACAGCCAGAGCTGCACAGGGAAACGAGAGAGAGAGAGAGAGAGAGAAAGAGAGAGAGAGAGAGAGAGAGAGGAGAGAGAAGAGAGAGATCTGGGATGTGAGTGTGCAAGAGATGTGCCAAGTGTCAGAGAAAATGGAGAAGTTAGGGGACAGGAGTGCCATCATGAGAGAGGGAGAGTAAGGGCTCAGGGGCGCCAGGACAGGAATGAGTTTCCAGGTATGAGAATGGAGGTAAGTGTGTGGAGTGTGCAAGGACCGAGCAGAAAGAAGGGGTGGCCAGGGGCTACAGGAGTGTGCCTGGGTCTGTGAAACGGAGAGGAAAGAAAGTCCCATGTGTGTCTGCAGCATGGGCCCAGGGTCATCAGAGAAGGAAAGGGTGCAACCCCACCCCCCAAGAAGGAAGGTTATGGAGAACAAGCTAGCAACGGCCATGGCGCTTGAGAGAAAAAAAGAGAATGCAGCGCGTCAGGGAGCTGGGAGGGCCTCGCAGGCAGAGGTGTGCAAGACAGCCAAGGGGACAAGCTTGTGCAAAACTGCAGCCAGGGTGCGGAGCCGGCAAGCAAGAGGCAGGGAGAGGGGGAGGCTGAGGGGCCTGGACAGGTGGAAAGGGTTATTGGAGGGGCGCAGGTGATGGAAAAGGAGGGCAATCTTCCCCTGCGGCCTGGGGGGCAGCCCCCATCCGGTCAGGCTCTGGGCTGACCCTCTATGGCTCTGTCTGTCCCCCCCAGTCGTCCTTTTCCTCCTCCTCAGTACCCCTGTGTCATTTTCTAGTCACCCCCCCCCTACACCACTTGCAGCCCAGTGTCAGCTGCCCACCTCTTGTGAGGTGCCAGTGTCTGGCCTGCATCCGGTCCATCCGGGGACCTCAGTCAGGCCTGGGGAGACGGGGCAGGGCACAGTTTTAGCAGAATCCCTGGCCCCCTGAGAGGGTGGGGAGAGAATGATGGTCAGAGGGGTCAGAGGTCAAGAGGTCAGCGGGCTGAAGGGTCCTATGGACGGGTTGGTCCGTCCAGGCCAGCCATCACCTCTCCAGGAAAAATTTGAGAGCCCGGTCAATGTTCATTCGGTGGCCCACCCTGGTCACGCCCAGGTCCACATAGTCCTCCTTGGTCAAGGCGGGCAGGTGGGAGCCATCAATCTCGTGGTCCAGGAACTGGGCTCTGTGCTCTGATAAGCCCAGCCACTCCAGCCAATCGGCGACGTCAAACTTGGTCCAGAATCCGAGAGGCTTGGCGCCAAATGGCTTGTCCGGGGGCAGCGAGAGCAGGCGGGTGGGTGATAGAGAGCGAGAGGCTCCCGACAAGGCTCCTCCGAGACCGCCAGACATCCCGGGGTGTGGTGGTACAAAGACTGGAGCGAAAGGGTCAGCCGAGCCTCCTGCCCCTCCGGTCGGGGAGCTACGGATGTCAAAGATGCCCGGGTAGAGGGGTCCTGAAGGCAGGATGGGCAAAGAAGAGGGCCTGGGCGCTGGGCTGACCTTGTGATCCGAGGCAGGCAGCAGCGATGGGCTGGGTGCCCGGCGGAGCAACGGAGGCCGCATCTCAAATTCCACGCCCTGCAGGTGTCGGGTGGAAGCTGAGGCGGGTGAGGCTGAAGGGGATGTAGCTCCTGGGGCTGCAGCTGTTGAGGAGGAGACCCCAGATCCGGTGGGGAGTGGAGGCAGAGGGGGTTTAGGCCAATTCTGAAAGATGCTGCTGCTGGGTTTGGATAGAAGAGAGGTCTGGGAGTCTTCGGAGAGCCTGGAATGTGACAAGGGGTGGGGGTAGGGGACCAGGGGTAGGGGAGAAGGGTTTGGGGGGAAGTGTTGAGGGCAAGGGTGCATAAGAGGCAGAAGTCATGATTCAGAGGGAGAGACACAAGGGTAGGGGCAGAGATGGAGAAGATGGGGTGGTGGTAAGGGAGGGTCAGATGAATGTCAGGAGAGAAGTGAAGGGCAAGAAATAGGACAGGGAGAGGGTGATAGCCAAGAGAGATGGAAGAAAAAGAACCATTAAGTGATAGCAATAACACCCGCCACCACTTGCTGCAGCTCATGTGTGTCAGGCATTGTTCTAAAGGCTTTCTGAATCTCATCTCAATTTAATCCCCAACAGCCCTGGTGGAAGGTTACTATTGTCATCAAGAGCACAGAGAGCTTAAGAAACTTGCCTAAGGACACACAGCCAGGGAGTGGCAGAGCCCAGTTAGAAGTCACCAAAGTCTGAGCTCTTAACCACTACTCTAAACTGCCTTTTTTTGGTTATGGTCAGTCATAGCAGAGTGAAAGACAGGGAGACAGAAACAAAACAAAACAAAAACAAACAAAAAAGAGGGTGGGCCATTCAAGGGGGAAAGAGATGGAAGGGGGTGGGGACAGAGAACAGAGAGAGAGAGGTGAAGAGAGAGAGAAGAAACAAGGGGAGAAAAAGGTCCCCTCATCCCTTGAGCTCCCTTCGGCATGGCCACACAGCAGGGCCTTTGAACTAGCTATTTCCACTGGGTGGCTAATTGTCCCCCACACAGCCTGGTGACCTCTGAGAGATCTGTAACCAACCAATTTGTGGATTGTTTTGTGAGGGTAGCTGTTATTATTGTGCCTACTGTCTAGCTGGGGTGTGGCTCAGTGGTAGAGCCCCTGCCTAGAGTCCCCAGTGTGGCATCTGAGCCTTAATAAACTAGTAGCAAGACGTGCTCTGGGTCTGGCTTGAACTGTCCACTGTGCCCCTCCCCTTCTCTAGAGGGCACATTGCTGTGCTGAACATCCAATCCATGCACTGATGCCTACCTGCAGCTCCCTCCCACCCACCCATGAAGAACAATGAGTGAATTGTTTCTTATCTCCGCAGCTTGCTAAATCCACCCTGGATTGTTAGATACAGGGGACAGAATCACAGTGCACTGTAGACGGATAGGAAGCATTTCAAGCTCTCCTCCGTGCATCTGAGTTAAAGATGGAATTGCTTTCTAGCCATTGTGAGAATGGGTCATGGCTTCAAAGAGACCACAATGAAGAAGTATCTGGGGAGTGACAGCATGGGCCCATATCATCCTATCTAGAGGGAGCTGGGTTCCCCAAAGATGCCCTGCCCTCCTCCATCATGTTGACGGCAGTGGCTCAAGTTCTGCCTCAATCCTTTACAAGTAGGCACTGTGAAGAGCCACACAGACACCTTTAGTTAATGCAGTTTTGCTGTTGATATTTTCTATCTAGGCTTGGGGATGTATAGGTCTGTCATTCCAGTTACTGGGGAGGTTGAGGCACGAGGATTAGAAATCTAAACTTGGTTTTTGAACTCTAAACAGAGTTTAAGGCCAGCCAAAGCAACTTAACTAGGTCCTGACTCAAAACATAAGAAGGCTGGGGGCTTTGCTCAGTGGTTGAACCCGTGCCTACAGTCCCCCAGTAAGAGGTCAGGGTGTGATTTGGTGGTAGAACCCACCCGTGACTAGACTCCCAGTGAGGGGCTGGGGCCATGGCTCAATAGTGGAGCACTTGTTTAGCATGCCTGAAGCCCTAGGTTTGATCCCCAGGACCATCAGAAACAAAATAAAAACATGTAGCCATTCATCTTGGGCCATGGGTTATGGTGACCATGGAGCTGAAAGTGTGCTTCTTAGAGGTCCGATTCCTGCAAGACAGCCCAGTTTGTTTTCTGTAACTCCGAGGCTCTTTGGGGACCTTGGGCTCCAGCACCTGCCATAGCCACCCGCCAGTTACAGGTCTCTGCTCACCTCTGCCGCTGCAGGGAGGAGGTCCTCTCTGGGATGTAACTGGCTCCGTGGTGGCTGTCTGTGCTGCCCCCGCTGCCTCCCCGAGCCCAAGGCAGAGCTCCTCCCGCGGCAGAGGACCCACCAAACTGCTGGAGCTTCGAGCTGAGTTCGCTGATGATGCTGGCTTTGACCGTGGCCAAGGCAGAGGCCTGAGGCTGGGACAGGGGCCCCGGCAGGGGCGGTGGTGGGGGTCCCGGACCCTCCTCCCATGGTAGCAGCTTTCGAGGCAAGGACGAGGCAGTGGGCAAAGGTACAGGCGGGACTTCTGGCTCAACCGCCACGGAACCTCCTGCCACACCTGCTGTCGAGGGTCCTGAGCAAGCACTCAAGGCCAGAAGCCCATCTGTTCCAGCTCCGGTCACAGAGACCGTGGGGCTGGTGGGGGTGACAGGATCTCGGAGTCCCCCACTGGGACCAGGTCTCAAATTTCCACCAGCCCCAAGCGCCCGGCCCCGGAGCTTGGAGGGAGTCATGAGCTGTGGGGGGTATGGTGGGCCAGGAGTCCCACTGCCCCCGAAGGCCTGGCCATCCAGGTAGGCTACGTAGGTGTCCAGGAGCTCAGTCCCACTGGCCACCCCGGCCCCGCTCCCAGCCACGCCCCCCGTGTTGCCTCCTCCTTCGGCAGACAAACTGCTGAGTGTGGACGCGCTGCTGATGGTCTCTAGCGGGTGATCGCTGCTGCTCCGACTGTCCACCTCCTCAATTCCAGAATCCGTGCCAGGTGGAGGATCAGGGCCTGGCTGCGGGGCTGGAGGAGCTGGGGCTGCTGGAGCTGGCGGGCCTGGAGCAGGAGTATCCCCGGGAGCCGCGGGAGCCCCCTGGGTCAGCGTGGCCACTTCGCTGTCGTAAGAGGTCAGGCTAGACGCGGTGGAGTCCAGGGTGGGAGGGGCTGCGGCCACAGCCGGGGGTGGGGCTGCAGGTAGAGGGGTAGCTGGGGAGGGCGGGTCGGGCAGCGGGTGGGGAGGCCCGGGCGTGAGGGGCGACTCTGGCTTTTCGAAACTGTTGGAAAACTCCAGGGGTGGAGGCAGCGGCTCCGCGAAGAGGAATTCACCGTCGTCCACATCCACCGAAGGGGCTGGCGGCGGCAGGACCAGCAGCGGAAGGCCGTTCTCCTCACTGCCCCGCGGAGAGGTGGGAGAGGCTGGCAAGACCCTGCGAGGGCTGGGCGGTGGGACCCCGGGCCCGTCTTCAGTGGAGGACCTTCTCGTGCCCGCTGGGGGAGGCCGGGCCTGGCAATTCTCAAGGAAGCGCACATGCAGAGGCAGCCGCTCAGGCTCCTCCGTGGCCGCAGTGCGCCAGGCCTTGCTCACCCCAGGAAGGGGAGTTGGGGGTTCCGGCCCCAGCTGCAGCAGGAGCGGCCCGACCCCTGGAGCTGACGGGGGCAGACGGTGCAGTAGGGAGCGGCGAGCTGCAGGTGGACTGGCGGGAAGGGCCTTCTCCTGACTCCCTAGACCTGCCCGGTACCCTAGCTCCCGGCGCGCGGGGTCCCCCCACAGGCGCAACACTGGCTCGTGACGTGCATGTGGCGAATGTGGTGAGTGGGGCGAGTGGTGGTGGAGGGTGGGCGGCGGGGCATCGTAGCGTGGCGACGGGGGTCTCGGAGGCGGCTGAGGGGTGCCCCCACCGTCCGAGGACTCCTTCAAGGCCCGCTCCCGGGCGGCCAAGGCCAGCCCCAGCGGAGAGGCGGGATCTAAGGCCTTGCCAGTCAGCGGATGCACCAGAGGCCGCGGGGGAAGGAAGCTGGTGAAGGCGCTGCTGCTCCCACTGCCCCCGTAGGCTCGACTGCCGGCTGCGTAGGCCCCATAGCCCCCGCTGCTGCCCCCTGACTCTAGCCGGAGGTACGGCTCGGCGGAGAACATGCCTTCATCAATGGATTTGGAGTGGCGCAGCCGGGGACCTGGGGGAGCCCCCGGGCCCAGCCCGCTGTCTCCTCCATCCTCATCTCCCGCATCGGTGGACAGGAACAGTGTGGACCGCCGCCGGGCTTCGTTCTGCCAGCCTCCCTCCCTCCGTGCCGCGCCCACCAGGGCTGCTCCAAACTGGCTGGTGAAGTCCAGGGTTGCTGGGCCGCTGGGCGACCCAGGGGTGGGCACGGGCGACGGAGACGGCGGCACCGGGGACGTGGCAGGCGCAGGGCTGGGCGAGGATCCGCCGCCGCCCGCGCCGTCGGGCTGGGTGGGGGGCTCAGCCTCTGTGCTGCTCCCCTGGCTGCTGCGCCCGCTGCTACTGGTGGATGGGGCTTTGATGATGATTGTAGGGATGGGGATGGAATTTTTCTCCGATGGCCCGGCCGGTGGTGGTTCAGGCCGTGGCAACGCTGGGGATGTTGGGGAGGACGCGGGAGCGAGGCTGCCCTTCTGGGGCTCGCCTTCCACTTTGGTCTGCTTGACCAGTGGGCCCTTGCGACCGCGGCCCGTGCGGGCAGGCACATACATAGCTGCACTGGCCGCCCTGGGGGGCAGCTGGAAGTAGCGCAGGGCGGGAGCCTGAGTGGGGCCGCTGCTGCCTCCGCTACTGCTGTGGTGGGAAGGTGATGGGGCCCCCGAGGTCGGGCTGGGTCCTCCGCCCCGCCAGCCTCGAAGGCTGGGCTGGGGTCCCAGGGCCAATCGAGGTGGGGGATCGTCGGGAGAACCTCCTGTCTCCATCTCCGGTGGGTGAGGAGGGTGTGCATGGTGATGGTGGGGCTGCGGAGGTGGGACGTGATGATGGTGATGGTGAGGTGGATGGTGGTGGGCAGGGGGGAGGGCTCCACTGTGATACAGGCTCTTCTCTCGGCCCCCAGCACGGGTGTCAGGAGGAGATGGCCCATCGAAAGATGAAGGGGAGGAGGCAGGAAGGGGACCCCCAGAACCGGGGTTAAAGGGGCCTCCCCGAGGGGACGGAGTGAGGCGGCCGGAAGAGGAGGGGGCTGGAGGTGTGCTATAGGGAGGCTCTGGTGGGGATGTAGTGGGTGGTGGGGGTATGTCCTCTGAACCGGGGACTGACAGACTACGGCTGAATTTCATGGCTGGGGGTGCTAGGTAGGGTCTGTCATCTTCTGCAGCCCCTGTTGAAACACACAAGACCAAGGGAGGAATTGGAGACTGGACCAGCTCCTCCTAGATGCAAGCTGTGCACTGCGTAACAGCAATCATCAGCAGGGGCGCAAGGGAAAAGGCTCAATTAAGTGGAATTTCGCCCTTCGGCCACGAGGGGGCGCCGTTTACTAGTTGTTCAAAGGTTTGCGCACATGATAATTTAATAGCGATTTGGACTGAGTTTAAAGCAGGCTTAGGAAGAAAAGGCTATCTACCATTTTTACATAGAGCCATGCAAGAAGCAGCTGACTTCTCCCTCAACAAGCATCTGCCTCTGCTTGCTACCTGCCTGCTACCAACCCTCCATCCTTTGAACCCCGAAAGACCCCAGTTTTCTAGATGCTACCTTTCCCAGGTCACACAGTTGAGAAGCAAACCCCGGATTCATCCAAACCCGACCTCATTGAACCAGGGTCAAATGTGATGCTAGAACACATCGCCAAGCCGAGACAGTCCTCTCCTATGCTCCCGGACCACATCCCACTCTGAGAGACATACCAATGGATTTCTGCCGGAGCATAAGGCCAGGTCCGGGAGGCAGGAAGGAAGGCCGGTCATAACTCGGCTGGGAGCGGTGGTGGGGATCAAAGCTCGACTTCAGCGTAGCAGTTAGAGGGAGAGAGAGAGAAGAGAGTAGAGAAGGATCAGTCAGAATTCTCCACACTTGGAAGCTTTTCTCCTCTACGTTTCTGCACGCCAGAAACATGGTGTGGGGAAGCTGGAGAGCAGTTCCTGAAGAACTTCTCTGGGGTGGCAGTCAGAAAAAAGGAAAGAAAAGCAAGCATGAGCTGTCCCCTCAGCCAGCACCAGCTGCAGTCGTGGCCTGTACCCAGGTCCCAGGGACACTCTTTCTCTGGTTTTCTGTCTCTTCTCTTGTCCACCCCTCTCTAGTCTCTTTTCCAGACTTGGCAGAATCTTTCAAAAAGAAATCAGGGCTGGAGAGATTGCTTAGTCAGTAAAGTACTTTGCCACACACACAAGCACGAGGCCCTCAGTTCTGATCCCTGGCAGCTGCAACCCATATCAGACCACAGAAGCGTGCGCATGTGCGTGTGTGGTGTGTGTATGTGTGTGTGCACGTGTGGTGTGTGCGTGTGTGGTGGGTGTGTGCATGTGTGGTGTGTGCATGTGTGTGTGGTGTGTGCATGTGCGCACGTGTGTGTGGTGTGTGCGTGTGTGTGCGCATGGGTGTGTGCACACACGTGCGTGTTTGCGTGCGTGTGGTGTGTGCATGTGTATATGTGTGCGCATGTGTGTGGTGGGGGTGTGTGTGAGTGCATGCGAGCACGTGCGTGTTTGCGTAGCATGTGTGTGCGCGCGTGTGCGGTGTGTGCAGGTGCTCACACACTCCTCTGCTCAGAGGCCAGAAAGAGCACCAGAGCTAGAGTTGCACATGTGGGGGATGCTGGACTATGTAGGCCTGGGATCCAAACTCCCATCCTCATGACAACACAACAAACCCTCAGTCACTGAACCATCTTTCCAGGCCCACTCAGGCCAATAAAGAAAAATTTGTCTGTCCGATCCTGTGTCCATCATTCCCTGTGTCATTTCTGCCTGTCCACTCACCAGTCCATCTGTCTGTCATTCCATCTCTGCAGATTTTTCTGTCCATCTGACTTTCCACCCACCCATCACACTGGCTGTGATGGTGATTCCACACAAAACATGTGGACTATGTCCATCATCCTGGAGACCTCAGAGGGCAGTGATGGCCTGGGAGACTCAAGGCTCTCCTGGGTCTCATGGGCACCATCTGGCCCACTAGGTTAGAACTGCCTATTGCTATGTTTGTTTTATTCGTTCCACTACCAAGGATGTCCTGACGTGAAAGGCAAGCTGTAAACAAATTAGACAACAGAACTGGGAGTTCAGTGTGCTGACTTACACCTAACATCGCAGGCCTGCAGAAGCAGAAGTTCAGTGTGCTGACTTACACCTAACATCCAGGCCTGCAGAAGCAGGAGTTCAGTGTGCTGACTACACCTAACATCCCAGGCCTGCAGAAGTTCAGTGTGCTGACTACACCTAACATCCAGGCCTGCAGAAGCAGAAGCAGGAGTTCAGTGTGCTGACTTACACCTAACATCGCAGGCCTGCAGAAACAGAAGTTCAGTGTGCTAACTACACCTAACATCCCAGGCCTGCAGAAGCAGAAGCAGGAGGATTACCATGAATTTTAGACTAGCCTGGTCTATGAGTGAGTTCCAGGCAGTCAGCTACAGCGTAAGACCCCTGTCTCAGAAAAATAACAAACACCCAAGAAAAATGGCTGTCCAGCCCTGGAAAGACAGATGCCCTGTGGAGGATGCTGTTTCCACAGGGCCCAGGAACCCAGAAACAGGGTAAGTGCCTGTTATCCCATTAGACCAACAAAGAGGCTCCTCACAGGGATCCCAGGGACAGGACAGGGGTGACAAGAGAGAGAGGTGGCGAAAAAGGGAGGTTGAGTCACAGCAGAAACAGGAGTATGACGAAGTCGCGTTAGAGAGCCTGGAACTGAAGAGAACCCGAGGTAATGAGAGCCACAGAGAAGGTTTCAGGGGGAAAAGCAGGTTCCTAAGGGAGCCCAGTCTGAGGAAAGGACATGATCTGCACACCAAGAAAAAATACTCTGGCTTGAAAAAGCTCAAGTCAAAACAATGGGTGAGGGGCTAGGAAGATGCCTCAGTGGGTAAGAACATTTGTTCTGCAATTGGGTCCTGAGTTTGAATCCCCAGTACCTACATAAAACTCTGGGCCTGGCTGCCCGTGCCTGTAATACCAGCACTGGGGCTCAGGTGTGGCGAGGGGCAAAGATGGATTCCTAGATCTTGACAGACAGCCAATTTAGACAAAACTGAGCTTCTGGTTCAGTGAGAATCTGTCTCAAAGGAAGAAGATAGGGTGATGGAGGGAGGTGCCCGTCCTGCATGGTCCTGGAATGTGCCACACTTACATGATGCACACCACACACACACACACACACACACACACACACACACACACACACAACCATGCACCCCGCCCACCACCAGCACATGTATACAACCCTCACCATCACATCATGCAAACATCATACAATACACACACTGTACAGCACACACCACACACATACATACCACATCCACATCATACACACCTACCACATATACCATACACATATATACACACCATATACCATACACATATACACACACCATATACCATACACATATATACACACCATATACCATACACATATACACATATCATATACCAAACACATATACACACCTACCACATATACCATACACATATCCACATATACCATACACATATACACACACCATGCACACATACCATAAATACACCACACACACTGTACACATAGACCATGCACATACATATGCCACACACCACATGCCTACACCATATACCTATGCACACCCAATATACAACCCCCCCATGCATACACACACCTAGTAAACATCCACACCATGCTTAAGGAAATATTGGGAAAAAAAGCACCCCTGCCTGCTTGGGTTAGCTAAAGAGTGGGACCAGTCTCAACAGAGCTCTGCTCGGATTGGATAGACATTTCCAAGAGGCCTGAGCAAGCGAATTCAATTCCCTAACATCCGTCTGTCATCTAGAAAATTGAGGTGAACTTTTCTCCTCTCCAAGGAAACTTGTCAGAGAAGACCATGATGAAAAGGTTCACTGAAGGTTCAGGGAAGGTAGATTTGGGGGCCATGTAAGGAAGAGCTCTCTAGAAGTCTGTCCATATGGAGAGAAGCTACAATAGGATGTGTGAGTTCCTGTCTTTAGATTTGTTCAAGCACCAGCTAGATGGTTAACAAGGAAGGGATAGATGTATTAAAACTTAAGAGCTGAGGCTGGAGAATGGCTCAGGTGGTAAAATGCTTGCCATGACCCTGCAAGAAAGGCCTGGAGTGGTGGCTTGCCCCTGGAATCACAGTGCTAAGTGGGAGGACACACGGCTCTCTGGGACCTGCTGACAAGCCAGCCTAGCCTCATCAGTGACCTCCAGGTGCAGCAGGAGACCTCAGCCATCAAGACGGGGACACCAAAGTCTGCGCTCGCACACACATGAGCACACGTGCAAGAGATGGGCTGTCAGGTGATAGTTTGGGACCCTGCGGCTCAGAAGGGATGTGCTGGAGTGAGATCAGAGGGTGATGGCACCAGGCCGCAGAGGAAGACTGCTGCTTTTGAGAGCCCTGCGGAACAGGAGCTGACCTCACTTGACCCTCCTGAGTGCAGCAAGCTTCAAAATTCTACAGGTCAGGAAACAAATGCCGGGGATGAGATAGTGTGGTTCAAAGTCACACAGGGAGAACGCAGCCTGGCTGAAAGACCTGTGCCCTCTGACTCCCTTCCCTGTCTGCCTCCTGTCCCATCAATTCTCCGCTCCTTTCACCCACACTCTCTTCCTGCCTGCCACCTCCTTTCTCTTGGTGCTGCAGCCTGAACACAGGGCCTTGCTCCTGCTGGGTGTGCACTTGTCCACTGACTGCACCCTTGGCTCTCACTGAACACGGGGCCTTGCTCCTGCTGGGTGTGCACTTGTCCACTGACTGCACCCTTGGCTCTCACTGAACACGGGGCCTTGCTCCTGCTGGGTGTGCACTTGTCCACTGACTGCACCCTTGGCTCTCACTGAACACGGGGCCTTGCTCCTGCTGGGTGTGCAATTGTCCACTGGGTGCACACCCAGCTCTCCCTTTTTTCCTGCTCTGACCTTGTGCGGCAGGACAGCACAGCAATCACCCACCCTAACAACTGCAGACCTTTTGGACATCCTAAGAAACCAAGGACAGGCATGACGGGAGGGCAGGGCCTGCAGGACACTCTGCTAGCCAGAGAAGGGCCCACTAGACTAGGAATTTCAGGAGTCTGGCTTCAAAACCTGCTCCCTGCCTCTGCATAAAAGTGCAGGCTCTCTGGGGTTGGAGTGTGTGGTCCGAGGGAACAAATGACAACCTGTCTTCACATCATCCAGTGCAAAACTCAGCCCTCTTCTCCCTTAAAGCTAAGGTAGCGGGCCAGTCTTGCCGAGATGGCTGGCCGCACCCCCCCCCCCAAGAGTTTGCAGAGATTTCCAACCCCATCAAGCAGTGGCTCATTTCTACAGTGTTTATGCTGCTGCAGACTTTGTAGCTAGAGCACCTAGGTGCCACAGTGCAGCACATGCTGGCCAAAAGGCACTGATATTGCTGTAGCAACTAATCTGTTTTATCCTTCGGTTTTCTGAGTTGGTCTCACTTGGTAGGACAAGTTGGTCCTTAAAACTCATGGCAATCCTCCTGCCTCAGTCTCTGGAATGCTTGGATTATAGGTGTGAGCCACTTTTTCTGACTTCAAAATTCACTTAAAACTTATTTTGAAGGTTGGAGAGGTAGCATTTACGATATTTACATAGCACCCACCAGTGAGGGGCTGGGAGTGTGGCTCAGTAGATAAGTCACTGCCTCGAATCCCCCAGTGAGGGGCTGGGAGTAGCTGAGTGATAAATCTTCTGCCTACAACAGTGGTTCTCAAACTTCCTAACACTGAGACCCTTTAATACAGTTCCTCAAGCTGCAGTGACCCCAACTGTAAAATTATTTTCATTGCTACTTCATAACTGTGATTTTGCTACTGTTATGAATGTTATATAAATATATGATATGCAGGATGTCTGATAAAAGGGATCCTGATCCACACATTGAGAACTGCTGGCCTAGAATCTCCTCTGTGAGGGACCAGGGGCAAGGTCCAGTGGTAAAGCCCTTTTCTAGGACCCCCCAGTGACGGTCCTAAAGGTATGTCTCAGTGGTCAAATGCAGGAGACCCTAGGTTCAGCCCCACAGAACAGCTATTTCGGGGACTGGCTTTCGTCTGTCACAGGTGGTCTCTATGAGCATTGCTCTAAGACAGAGATTCAGTAAGCAGAGCTGAGGAGCCCACACCAGTCTGCCAAGCAGACCCTGGGCTCACCTGAGGACAGAGCTGTGGCAGGCAGAAGGCATAGAGAGATGCCAGGCGGTGTGGACACACAGGTTTGTCTGGTGTGCCTGTGTTGGGGTAAGAGGGTCAAACCCATGGGGCAGAGCCAGCAGGGCCTGGGAAGAAGAGCCCAGGATCCACATCTGTACCGCGCTAACCACTGCAGCATCCCTCACA
>NW_004949112.1:3024602-3034571 GCF_000317375.1 Microtus ochrogaster
GATCACCTGCACCGCGCTAACCACTGCAGCATCCCTCACAGGGAGATTCTAAGGCAGGCATGAGGTATCTGTGTGGAGCACCGTATCTGAAATTTGTTGAACAAGTACTTGATACAGACCAGCCTTTATCTGTGGGGAAGGGCAAGTGGAGAGCCATTGTTCACAGTGTGTGTGTGTGTGTGTGTGTGTGTGTGTGTTTGTGTGTAGGTTAGATTTACGTGTCTTCTTCAATCACTCTCAACTCTATTTTTAAAACATCATGTGTGTGTCCATGTGTCTGCATGTGGGACTGTGCACGTGGATTGTGCTGTGCCCTGGGCGGGCAGGAGAGGGCATCAGAGCTCCTGGAGCTGAGGTTATAGGCAGTTGTCAGCGGCCCCAGGGGGTTCCGGGAACTGAACACCAGCCTTCTGCAAGAACAATATATACTCTCAACCCCTGAGCTGTCTCTCCAGTCCCGGCATCAATATTTTAATAGCCATCTAACATCTGTTGAGCATCTAGGATTATGCTGAGGATATATAACTATGACATCATTTTCTTAATTTTTTTTTTTTTTTTGATCTGGAGACAAGATTTCCCTATGTAGCTCAGGCTGGTCTCAAACTTACAGCAACCCTCCTGACCCTGACTCAGTTTCTCAGGATCTGGGATGATGGGCATGAACCATCATGCTACATCTCTATAGCATTACTTTGTCTTACGTGAGGTCCCTAAAATGGGCAGGAAAGGGCGGATGAGACTTAACATGAGAAGATGAGAGAGGAGGAAGGAAGTGTGGTACTTCTCAAGACAAGTGTGGAGCTCACATGAAGACACTTGGGCGTCTTCAGACCTGCAGCGAGCCCCTCAGTTTCCTTCTCACACCAGGGTACCTACCTCAGTGGCAAAGAACCCTTTGGGCCTGTGCTTGCCCAGGGACGCAAGGCCACCAGGCCCAGGACTCTCGCTTGCACTGATGGTCTGCTGAGCAGCGGCCAAGATCTCATCCAGTTTGTCTGCGGGGAGTGAAGACAGTCAAAGAGACAATGCAAGTGGCCTACCACAGAGACCGGGCCGCCTCGGGGCTCTTGTGGTCCTGGTCCTGTCTCTGGGAACACCTCCCAGTCCAGCAGGCAGGGCCCAGTGATGACAAGGCACAGGAGAGTGGGTAACACAATCATGTAACGGGGTTTCCAGGGCCCCAAGTGTTTAGCTCCCAGGTGTCTGAGGGGCACCCAGGGAGGAGGGATTTGGCATTAGGGAGCCATGCTGTGACATCTTACTGAGTGCCATCTGATACACAGTCCGTTTTTTCTCCATGCTGGGCACTGGTGCCGGCTGTTGTTCATATTCTGTGGGCAAAGGAGAGGGATGAAGCTCAAGGGTACCCCTGCAGAGGGCATGGCCAGCAGGTGTGGACCAGCAGGTGTGGCCAACACAAGGTGGGGGCAGTGAGGGGCTGGGGTCAAGGGAAGGGTGAATCCGCCGCTGGGGTCAGGAGACTGGGCCCCTCCCACCAGACCTGAACCCACTCACCAATTTTCTTCTTCCAGGGGGAGACTAGCCCAGGGGTAGACAGCAGAGGAGCCAAGAGTTAGGACATCAGGGGGAGGTGAGGGACCCCTTTTTGGAATGCCCACCTCCCTAAGGACCCGGGGTAGCGGGATAGTCAGTCATCTGCCCAACTGGCCCCAGGTCAGAAGAAAATGAGACCCACCCCAGGTCATGATATTCTGCCTGCTAGGAGTCGCTAACCTTTCTCTGTTGGTCGAGAGAGACAGTAGAAGAAAGGGTAGGGGACAAAAGGAGAGTGACCCATGGTAGGGGGACACATACAGACCCCCAGAGACCCAGGACAGAGAAACAGAGATACAAGAGGGCAGGGGGAGACTCAAAAACTCCCCAGTGACACACAGGCAGGCCACAGAACCTGGCCCAAGGACATGGAGGGGGGGCGGAACAGGAGGAGGACGAGGACCCCTCGTGACTAACAACACTGACAAAGTCAAGGGTGGTCCAGCCCCTTGCCCCTGGCCGCCCCTGGCCCTCAGCCCCGGCAGCCCCACAGGCTCACCCATTTCCTCCAGCTCTGAGGTCATAGACTTGGAACGCAGGGAGATGGCTGGGGGCGGGAGCCGCTTAGCCTGCTGGGATGCTGGAAAGGTGGGGGTGGGCGGGAGGTGTCAGTGTTGCAGGGAGAAGACCCCTCGACACCCATTCCTTCCACTGTGCTTCCAGAACTCTGAGAACAGCACCCCAGCACGCTGAGCCCTCTCTGCCTCAGTTTCTCCCCAGAAAGGTTATGAACAGGCAGGCCTTGAGGGGGAAGGAGAGCCTTGTGGGGGGTTGAGGAGTGACCCTAAGAGTCTTAATTTGGTGGTTGGAGACGCCCCTTTGTTTTGATACAAAGTACCACGTAGCCTAGACTAACTCAAACTCATTAAGTAGCCCGGGATGGCCCCCGCCTTCTGATCCTCCTGCCTTTACCTCCCGGGTGCTGAGATTGCAGGTGGGCACCATAATGTCCCTCCCTGCAGCCTTGGGGCTGGAGGCCAGCTCTCCACGACACAGCGATGGTGACAGCGGTGAAGAAGTACCTTTCTTGTGGACAGCCTCGTCCATGTCTGGGTGTCTGGTCACCATTACCACCTTGACCATCAGCGTGTTGCCTCCCTGGCGGATCATGTTGACTACCTGCCGGTGGCCAACCTTCACTACGTTCTGCCCATTCACCTGTGTTGTGAAGGAGAGGGTAGAAGACCTTCAGCTCCTGAGTGCCCAACTGAGGGACCTTCTACCCCACCCTTTCTCGGCTCCCTGTAATTCCCGTGTCCCCAGGAATGGGCTGACCTGCACACCCTTCATGTCCCTGTACTGCATATGTTGGGGGACAATTCTATGATACTTCATTTTTATTTTTTTAGGTACAGTTTTACTCTGTGGCCCAGGCTAACTTGGAACTCACTAGGTAGCCCAGGCTGGCCTTGAACTAGTGGTAGTGGCAATTTCCCTGAGATGGCAGGTGTGAGCCACCACTCTGGTGTGGGCACCTCTCAATGGTCCAGGGAGAGTTGCTGTCCCCAGGGTCCCCGGAAGGACAGTGTGGCTGGCGCTCACCTCGATGAGGAAGTCTCCCATCCGTAGTCCAGCCCGCCATGCCACGCCACCCTCGTCCACAGACTCGAGGTACTGCAGCGCCGGGAAGGCCGGGGTGGGGGTGAATTCCTCGATGGGGGTCTGCGCTGCAGACGGGGAGGAGCCGGCGGGGTCGGAGGGGAGAGGGTGGAGAGGCCGAGCAGGGGATGGGGCTCAGACCAAGTCACAGTGGACTCACTGGAGCTGAGGGACCAGCACCCCAGGGTGGGACAATGGGTGGGCTTTAGGGTGTGTGTGAGGGGGGTCCCTTCTCTTTTTCCATCCTCCCTATCCAGGCCCTACTGCTTGGGTCAGAGAGGATCTCCCATCCCCTCCCCGGCCAGCACTCACCCTTGGCCCCCCGTAGCACGAACCCGAACCCCTCACTGTCCTTCTTCTGCAGTAAGACTGTCTTCTCCTTGATGATATAATCACTGGCAGGAGGCAGGAGGAAGGGATGGGGGATGGAGAAGGACTCATGAGGCACAGAGTTGGTGCCCCACCCAGTCACAGGGTGCCCCAGGCTCTGCGTGGAGACCATTCACTGCAGTTCCCCACTCCCATCCAGTCTGTACTTATGCTCCAGACACCCCCTCAAAGCCCGGGGTGCTCCGGTTTCCACCCACTCTTTCCTCATTCATCCTTCCGTGAATCCATCCACCCATCCACTCAGCAGAGCTGTTACCAAGCCCACAGCGCACCAGGCACCCAGTGGGGTGGGCAGAAGAGGCTGTGAATGATCACAGCCCTGAATGGGTGCTGGCTGGCAGTGTCCTGTCTGTGACCTTGAACCTATGACTTTAACCTTCTGTGCTTCAGTTACCAAGTCTGTCCTGAGGGCCTGGCTGAGGAGACTGTGAGCCATCCAGACTTGTACTACACACACAGGGTAGGGCACAGGCCTAGGTGCTAAGCCAAGAGGCGAATGTACTAACACACCTCATCTCTTTTACTACAGGAAGGCCTCCAGAGGACAGATTGAAACAATGTTTACTTTGCCCTGTCCAGTATGGCAGCCTTTAGCTGCATAGGACTATTTTCAAGTGTCGGTTCCTCAGTTACGGTGGCCATGTGGTGTCCCTGATGACACAGAACACTCCTGTCAGTTACTGAAAGTTCCGATGGACAGTGCTGACTGCTGCATCCCTTGAGAAGTGTCCAGTGTGTCACACATAGGCTGTCGGCACACTCTGGTCACACACCAACTACCAGTCTTGATGATGCAAGCCTGTCATCCCAGCTACTGGGGGAGGCTGCTGAGAGTGGAGGAGCAAAAGCTCAAGATCAGCCCAAGTAACTTAGTGAGGCTCTGTCTGAAGACGTCGTCATGTGAAAAGAGAGTTAGGGGTGTGGCTCAGAGCTAGAGCACCTGCTTAGAACCCCCAAAGTGAGGGGCTGGGGTGTGGCTCAGTGCTAGAGCATCTGCCTAGAACTCCTCCCCTAGTGGGGGGCTGGGGTGTGGCTCAGAGCTAGAGCCTCTGCCTAGAACTCCTGCCCTACTGGGGGGCTGGGGTGTGGCTCAGAGGTACAGCATCTGCCTAGAACTCCTCCCCCCAGTGGGGGGCTGGGGTGTGGCTCAGTGCTAGAGCCCCTGCCTAGAATCCCCCAGCGAGGGGCCGGAGGCTTCTTCCTAGAACATTTGCTAGGGTATGGATCAACAGTAGAGCACCTCTTAGCATGCACAAAGGCCCTGGGTTCCATCTCCAGTACTGAAAAAGTAAACACCAATACACCAACTTCCCCTGAATATGGTGTTAATTCTAAAGCCGTATATCTCACCAGGACATCTTAGTAGGATACAAACACAGGAAATGGATAAAATTCCAATCATAGCACCTGCTTTCCTGCTTCCTCAGATTGGCTGCAGCACAGCCTCAGTCCTGGATCACCACTACACCCCACTCCACACCCTCCCCGCCTGCTCATCCCAGTGTACAACAGGAACACCTGAACTGCTGCTCTACCTCAAGCCAGTTCCTCTCAGAACACTCCAGAACACACACACTGCAGTGCCTCTTTGTTAGCATCTAGAACCCAGGGCCAGCGCCATGCTCCCTCTCTCTCTGCAGCAACGCTCAGCACCCCCTCCACACACACTAAACCTCAGCTCGATCTGTGTGGCTTTCAGCCACTCCAATAATATCCATGCGGGTTCCCCAATTACCTACCCCCACATATTCAGCTAACAGCCCTCCACAAGTACTCCAGTATATTTCAGTGACACCCCCACACATCCCAGTATGCCCTGATTTTGACTCCCCTCACTTTGATATCAGTGTATTCCCATCACACGCCCTCTGAGTACCTCCCAACACATGGGGATAACACCTAACTGTGTGCCTACTGTATTCTAGTGCCACCATACCCCGTCAGTACCCTCTGTGAGCGTCCACGGTAAAGACCCATGCTCCTGTACACCAGTGGGTGTTCTGCACATGCCTGTGTGCTGCCTCCTTCCTGTGTTTAATGGGCCCCACATCATGCATGCACACAGAGGCATACCCCAGCCATTGTGCTGCCCCAGAGGCCAACAAGCCTGTTCACAGGCTCCCGCCTCCTCCCCCACAGCCCTCCCCTTTCCCCCTCCTAGTAGTCTTTGCAGCTGCCTGAAGCAGGTGCTGGGAGAAGATTGAAGGGTTGAAGAAAGGGGAGGGGGATGAGAGAAATGGGTCTAAGGAGGCTAGAAGGGTGAGGCCAATGGACAGTCTGGGGACAATCCAGAGGTCAGGGCACTTTGGCTCTTATTGTATTCTGTGGCAGTCTCATCCCTACACAGGGTGACAACCTTTTCTAAGCCCTTATGTCCTTACTACTCTGACACTCTCTCCACATGCCAAGAAATTCCCCATGAGGCAACAATGCCCTTCATGCTGCCCCTTTACACCTCGCCACGGCAAAGTCACCTTCCGTCATGCATGCATGCCTGCCACCCTCAACTTTCCCCATGCTCTGATCCCTCTCTCTCTCTCTCTCTCTCTCTCTCTCTCTCTCTCCTCTCTCTGCAGCCCAGTCTAGTCTAGAGCTCACACCAATCCTGTTTCTGCCTCCCTAGTGTTGGAGTAATGTATGTTAGCCACCACATCCAACTCTGCAATCTCTTTCAGCCCCAGCTTGACACATAAACCTCCTCCCGTATCCTGTCCTCAGACCAGAGCCTCTTGTTCACATGCCAAGGCCACGGCTCACTACAGGCCAGGCAGCATTGAAAACCCTTCACAACAGACCCACTGGGTATCTCCTCACAGCCAGTCCACGGAGAAGACTTAAACACTACTAAGTTCCGTTTTATAGGAAAGGAAGTAAGTCACAGAAAGGTTAAGAAACTCTCTAGAGACACACAGTAACATTGTGTGCTTGTTCTCCATTCAGGGTCTCACTGTGTAGCCCTGGCTGTCCTGGAGCTCACTCTGAAGACCAGGCTGACCTCAAACTCACAGGAATCTGCCTGCCTCTGTCTCCCAAGCACTAGGAATTTAAGGTGTGTACCATTATACCTAGCTGATAAAAAATCTTCAATACCTAAGAGAATATTCGGGTGACGGCAGTTAGAATTTCTTTCATGTCACACCACCCAAACACCTCAGACACACATTTCCAAAGTTGATGAGGTGACCTTTATGCTGGCTGGCCTTAGGCCAACTTGACACATAAACTAGAGCTATCTGAGAGGAGGGAACGTTAACTGAGAAAATGCCTCCATAGGGTCTGCTGTAGGGCATTTTCTTAATCAGTGACTGATGGGGAGGGCCCAGCCCATTATGGATGGTGCCACATCTGAGCTGGAAGTCCCGGGTTCTATAAGAAAGCAGACTGAGCAAGCCGTGGGAAGCGAGCCAGTAAGCACCGAGTCTCCATGGCCTCTGCATTACCTCCTGTCTCCAAGACTCTTCCCTGGTTGAGTTCTCGTCTGGACTTCCTTATGATGAACAGTGTTGTGGAAGTATAAACCAAATAAACCCTTTCCTTCTCAACTTGCTTTTCAGTCATGGTGTTTGTTTCAGCAATAGAAACCCTAACTAAAACAGCCCCGGACTGCTCCTCCAGTCTCTGGGGTTTATCCTAACTTCAGCCAGTAACACAAGTGATATATTATGAACCATGCATGGCCAACCACTTTTTAGGTCATTAATATTTAGGTCACTACAACATTCCTGAGTGGGGTTGATTGCGAGTGTTCCCATCTTTAAACTATGTAAACTGAGGCACAGAAGAAGGGCCTGCTTAAGATCACACCAGCTAGAACGGTCAAGATCACCAGTTAGGTTTCCTGAAAGCGACACGTCCCAGTAGCACCCAATTCTCTCCATTCCCACAGCACTCCCATCTGTTCCTCCCTGGCACATGGACCCCAGCATGCTGCAGAGTGTCTCTGTACCTTTGCGTGCCCTGTGCCTGATGTGGTACCTGCTTTTCTGCCTCCTCCCTCTTCTACCCCTCCCTCTGCACCATCCTATATCCCCATGTTTCCCCAAACTACCTCATCAAACAGCTGGTCTGATGGTGGGTGTCCTTAGGATATACCGGGAAATCACCCCTGCTCCCAGTCACTCTGCTCATCCCTTCTTCCAAGGGACCTCTTTGTATTTCTACAATCTCCTCACCCTTGTCTGCCTCCTCTCCAAAATTCTTGGGCCTCGGGCCCCCACATTCTCTTGCCTCCTATATAGATAAGCTATGGTGTCCCCCAACAGCCTCCACATCCCTTTCACACTGCCTGCCCTGCCATCCATGGAAAGCCCTTTCTCCTTTGGGTATCCACAGCGCGGACTAGGTTGGATTTCCCAGCAGCCGCTTTTGCTCACATTCCCTGCAAACTCCAGGCTCTGGTGCCCGGTCCCCACCCCCAAATCCTCTTCCTACCGCCTGTCTTCCATTCTCATCTCGGCACCTTTCTTGGCACTCAGCACCCACAAACTCCAGTACCCGAACCCTTTCCAGTACCCACACATCTTATTTCCCCTCTGTCCAGCAAACCCGCACTTCCCCCCTCCCCGCACCCCCCTCCAGTGCACACACAGCACCACCGTATGTGGTGCGGACTACCTGCCCATCAGGAGCTGGCACCATGTCTTTCCCCAGGCCATCCCTCCGTGTCCCAGAGAAGGTCTGGTTCCCTCATGGAGACTGCGGCGCGACTGCTCCCCACCCCCACCCCAGGTCCTTCTTGCCCACTCAGGATGCAACAGCCTGGAGCCGGCTGCCATCCACAGTGTTCCCTCCCTGCGTTCCCATCTCGGCAGGCCTCTCCACGGCCTGCACAGGGCCCCCGCATGCAAGCAAGTCGGCCCCTGTCCCCATGCTGAGAGCAGCACACAGGCAGATGCCAGAGCCCCATGCAGAAGCTTCACGAGGTTCAGCCCACGTGCCCCCATCCCCGCAGAGGGTAGAACTTCGGGCTCCAGGGTCGTCCCTCCCCATGCACAGACTCCTGGGGGCACGGAGCAGGGTATGTGGGGACAGAAACACAAGAGCAAACTGACGAGAGGGTGCGGGGGAGGAGGGGGCAGGCCAAGGCAGAGGAGGTTGGGTGTTGGGAAACACAGCCGCAGTCTCTGGGACAGATGCTCTCTCTCTCTCTCTCTCTCTCTCTCTCTCTCTCTCTCTCTCTCACACACACACACACACACACACACACACACATGTGCGCGCACGCATACAGACACATAGGCGCACATACGCACACAGTCCCCAGACAGCCTCGCTATGGTTCTAAGTCACACAGAGACAGACACCCCCCACGCAGGGACACACAGATGGACATAGGTGGGGGGTGGGCTTGGAGCCCACAGCCTCTCCATTTCTGTCTGTCCCTCACACACACGCAGGCGGTCATAGGCACACACATCATTGACACACGCACAGCCGCACAGTGACACGCAGCGGAAAAGAGGAGGGGAGGGAAGGCCGGGGGCGGGATGCCTGTGTGATGGAGGTGTGTGTGTGGGGGGACCGACTGTGAATGGGAGACAGGGGTATGAATGGGGGGACTTGCTGACTCTAGGAAGAGGGGCGGGGATGCGGAAGATTGGAGGGCTAGGGGGCCTGGGGTATCTGGGGGGGGGGAATCCTGGGAAAGGGCTCCTTAGAGTAGGGGAGTTAGGGGTGCCATAAAGGGCAAGAGTGGGTTGCAGAGTCTAGCTGTAGTGGGCTCTTTTCATTGGAGGGTGGGCAAAAAGTCTTGGAGAGCACAGGAGGCCCTGGAGCAGCGTCTGAGGCACAGGAAGGAGGGAGGAGGAAGAGAGGCGGGTGCTGAGCTGCTGAGAGAGGGTCTGGGAGGGCTCAGGCCTAAAGAAGGGAGGCTGCGAAGAGGAAAGTGGACAGGTCTGGGGGCCCTGAACGCACGGAGGGTCGTGCCAGGGACGATCGGGTTGCGCGCCGTTACCTGTAAATGTACCAGACGCTGCGCCGCCGGGGCCCCAGCGCAGGCCAGCTGGAGGAGAGCGCAGGGGGCGGCTGGGGCAGGGCGCCCCCGCCGGGGCCACCCCCGACTGCAGACAAAGCCATCGCCACCGCGGCCCCGGCCCCGGCCCAGGTCCCGATCCGGGCCGCCCCCGCCACCACCGCGGCCGCCGTCGCCGCCGCCGCCGCGTCCCCGTCCCCGCTCGGCTGAACCCCCGTGTCCGGGCCCCCAGGCCCCGCCTCATGCTGACCCGTGCCGGGAGGGGGGAGGGGCCGGAGGAGGGGGCGCGCACCCCCCTTCGGGAGGGCGGGCAGCCCCGGGGGGCTCACATGCTGAGGGGGGCGCGTGGGGGACAGTGCATGGCTGAGGCTCCAGCACCGCGGACAGCTCCGGAGGCGGCCGCGGCCCCGCGTTAACCCCTTGGCGTCCTGCGCCGGGCAGCCGGGCGGAGT
>NW_004949112.1:3034671-3055586 GCF_000317375.1 Microtus ochrogaster
GGCCCCTTTGGCGGGAGGAGGGGGAGGGGTAAGACTCGGGGAGGGGGAGGGAGTCACTTCCGGTTTGCCCCCCCCCCGCGCGCACTATACCTCCCCCTTTACAGAGTCCTCTCGCGCAGGTGCAGAGAGAGCGAGCCAGAGAGCGGGAGCGCAGGGAGAAGGACGCAGCGCCACACATCATTTAAGACGCCTCGCCACAGCGTGCAGGGACGAGCAGGCAGACAGCCCCACACTTTCGGGGCAAGGGACACCCAAGGTTGAGAGAGGCCGACCCCTCCCCAAGAGAGGGTAAACAGCTCATCCTCAGCGCAGACATACACACAAGTCATGCCCAACATAGTAAGAAAAGGCAGGGTGAGGGGGTGGGGTGGGGTGAGGGACCCAGAACACCGAAACAGAGAGTAGTGAGGGACACACACACACCACCACGCACCAGAACCATGGACTCCCCACCTCACAGCCCCTCCCCCAGGCAGGAGGACAGAGGGTGGCACACCCCACGGGGTAGGTACACAAGCAAGCATGGCCCAGCTCTGGCTGGGATGCTGGGGACCAACAATAAGATGCAGAGTGTGAGCACAGGAGCCAGGTCACCGCAGACTGGGTCAGGAAGAGCAGAGGAAAGGCGGTACTGAAGGGGCCCTTGGATCTCAGCCCCAGGAGACGTGGAGAAGGGACAGGGATGGTAAGGCTTCAAGACAGGATATTAGTAAGAAAGGGAAGATGGAGACTGGAGTTGAAAAAGACCCCTCCGCATCAGTCTTTAGAACAAGTGACATCACCCCAAGACCCAGACCCAGGAGAACCGCCCCTCAGAGGCCGACTTGGGGTAGAGGGAGCCTCCATACTCACCCGGTGCCCAGAGCCAGAGACGTACCAGGTGAACAGGTACAAGATGATTCGCCTCAGACCCTGGGGCGCAGAGTGGCTGGCACCCAGCCCCACTTTGTCCCCCACCCGTGGTATCATTCCTTTCTCCTCCCGCAACCCAGACCTTCTCCCACTGGCCAGAACACAGACACAGGTTTGGACACATTTAATGGAGGGATAATGATAACAGGGAGAGCCTTCCCTGGGTTGGGGTGGGATGGGGTGGCAGAGGAGGGTGTCACCTTTCAGACAGTACATTATGGCATCCCTTCCCCAGAGCAGAGCCCTGTGTCCGGGGAATCACCCCTCCTCTGCCCTTCCCTCCCACAGCATTCCAGGTTCTGAACCCAAGAACCAGTCATAGAGAAGACACACACACAGCGGGGCCAGCAAAAACACACACAGTAACACAGGATGTCTAGAGAGATCTGTCCCCTGTTCACGTGTGAGCAGGCACATGGACAGCTCTGGCAGGGCTTGCTTGCCACAGCCAGAGAGGCGCACATGTGCAAAGCCAGTCAACACTGACACCAATGCACCCATGTGCATTGAGAACTGCAGCGCATGGCCGTGGTTAGGGTATATTCACAATGATATCCAACTCAGTGCCTTCTGCCTGTACATGCACGCGGATGTGTCATGCACACTGGCAGACAGACAGCGCCACACGCGGGGACTCCTCAGCTCGGGTCATGCACACATACACATTCTCATCCCCCCAATACAAGCACCCCATCCTGGTTCAATCCCCACCCTACCCCGCCCCTCTCACCTCCCTGAGTCAATCCCATCGATCAGACTTCAGAAGCAAGTCAGCCAGCAGCCAAGGAGGGGACAGGTGTCAGTGTGCCCCTCTCTCTGTCCCCACCCATGGGGTCCTGCTGGTTCCACCCCACACACACTGTATAACACATAGGATGTACATATGTCTACAGTATGGGACTACACACAGATAGGGAACAGGAAGGAGATCAGGACTGCTAACTAGCCCCCACACAAGAACCCAGGGCCCCAAGATACCCCAACCCATGTTTTGGGTATCCCCAAACTAGATGGTCCTAGTGGCTGCCAGGGGCGGATTTGGGATTGGGCTGTTCATTAACAGAATTCTGCCTTTTCTGAACTTTCAAGTTGACCAAGATGAGGAAGAGGCCTTAAAGTGGAATGTAAAGGAGCCAGGAGCAGTGGGGACCTAAGGGTGTGAGGACATTTACCTTGGGGCATCGAAGCTGTCGTAGGAGCCCACTGTGTAATGCCTGAAGAGTCTCTTTGCCTTGTCACTTCGGCTTTCTGCAGGGACAAAATACCATGGTTCCTGACTTTGTAAACAGCAAACTCAAGCCTACCCCCAGACTCCTGCACCCCATCAGCTGGGGCAGGAGGGGCAGGAAGGGCAGGAGAGTTGTAGGGCGTGAGGGGGACCATTCCTGGTTACCTTGTCTTCCTTCCTGGGAGCGATTTGCCACCTCTTCTAGGCAGTCAGAAGGGAACCAGCCAACTCTACCTTTGACCTGGCCTTCCCAGAAGCCTCCTTCCCCGATGCTGAGCACTGGATAGGACAGTGGGGACAGGGAAATGTCTTGAGCTTTCTTTCCTTCTTTTTCTTTCTCCTCTCTTCTTTCCACCTCCCCCCACAACCGCACTATATTTTTGAGACAAGTTCTCATGTATTCAGAACAGCCTCGAACTCACTGTATAGTGATTCTCTTCCCTTGGCCTCCTCAGTGCTAGGATGAGAGGTGTGTACCAGCAAATCCAGTTTATGTGGTGCTGGGGATCGAACCCAGGGCTTTGTGCATGCTAAATCCTCTAGCAACTGGACACCTCCTTGATGTTTCTAGGCTTCTTTTCTGCTCCCAACATAGCTGGTGCACCCTGTCCTGTTATTCTAACACCCAAAGATGTCCTTAAGATATATTTGAGGCATGGGGAGGGAGAGATGGCTCAGAGGTTGAGAGCACTGACTACTGTTTTTCCAGAGGACCCAGGTTCAATTCCCAGCACCCACAAGGCAGCTCATAACTGTCTGTAACTCCAGTTCCAGGAGCACACAAGTGTTGTACAGACATACATGCGGGCAAAATGATCATAGACATAAAGTAAAATAAAAAATTTTTAAAAAAATAGCTTGTGCAGAATTTGTGTGAATTCGAGGCTTGCCTGGGCTATATCACAAGACCTTATCAAAAATCAAAACAAAAACTTAGGGGCAGGGGGTGGTGAGATGACTCAGTGGGTGAGATGCTTACTCTTCAACCTGAAGGACCAGAGCTTGGATCCATGTTGAAACCACACACAGACCTTTAACACTGCTGAAGCAGGAGGGCCACTGGGGCCTGCATTCTACTAGCCTAGCTCCAAGAGCAGTGAGAGACCCCACCTTTAGGGATAAAGCAGAGAGCGACTCAGCAGAAGACCCGAGCCCTCCTCTGGCCTCTGTACAGTGTGCACCTACCATATCACACCCAAAACCCCAAACAGAACAGAGCTGGGACAGAACATCTATAAACCCGGAGGGGTTCTTAGAGCCTAGAGAGTTCAAAGCCAGCCTTAAACAAGAGACCTTGCCTCAAAACCAAAAACAGAGGGTCCAAGAAATGGGGGTGAGCACAATGGAGAACCAAGATGGGACATTCTTGCATGTGAGCTTTCTATACCAGAGGGGCATATCAGGTAGGCTTGGGGAACAGACTGGATTCTGTGGCACGGTCCTCCCTGACTAGGGGCAGGTCCACCCTTGGTTCTTGTACCTTCTAGTTACCACCCACAGCCTACCTGGGTGTACCCTTAACCCTCCAAAGTCCTGTAGCTCAGAGAGCTGCTCTGAAGACGTCTCTTGCCATCCCTCCCTCCCCACCCACAGTGGTAGGCATTGGTAACTCTTAGTCCTTTGGCAGACCAGCCTGCTCTCATCCTGTTCCCTGTCTGGTGTTGAAGCAGAGAGAGATGGCAAGGAGACTGGGCTCTCGCTCCAGGCTAGAACTCGAGAGGGGACACTTTTACTATTCCTATTTTAGTGACAAAGAAGCTCAGAGAGCTAATGCCACTTGCCATCTGCCCAAGGTCACAAGGCTGGTTACTGTCGCGGCAGAATTGGAACACAAGCCTGTGTGGTTGCAAGAATAAAGCTTTGAGTGGCTAGTGTGTGCCTGAATTCCCATCCAAGGATCTCAATACTGTTGCCAGTAGCAACAGACACACTGTCCTTTCTGTATCTCAGTATTTTCCCCCAACTCTGTCTGTACTTGGTCCTTCACCTGTTTTCCCTTCTCAGTCAGTCCTCAACTCTTTCTAGGTTAAAAAAAGTCTGAAGGCAAGCTGGGGCTGGTAGCACAGCTGTTATCCTAGCTGCTTGTAAGGCTGAGGCAGGAAGGTGGCAAACTCAGGATGTGCCTAGATTGCACAGTGAGTTCAAAGCCAACCTCTGCGACTTAGTGAGACCCTGTCTCAGAATGAAAAGTGAAAGAAGGGCTAGGAGTGGCTGAGCAGTAGGGTGCTGCCTAGAATCCCGCAGTGGAGGACTGAGGCGTTGCTCAGTGATAGAGCCCCTGCCTAGAATCCCCTAAAGAAGGGCTGGGTTGCTAAACTTAACGATGGAATGCTTGCCTCCTCACTTCAGTTCCAACTACTAAACACGACTGAGAACCTGGAATACGGTTTAGTAGATGAACTACCTGCCTCACAAGCGTAAGAACCGAGTTCAGTCCTCCAGAGCCCACACCATCATCTCACTGTGGGACGGTAGAAACAAGCAGATCCCTGGGGACTGTTGGCCAGTGAGCCTAGCCTACTTGGTAAGCGCCAGGGTAGTGAGAGTCCCTGTCTCAAAAAAGCAAGGAGGATTGGTCTTGAGGAACACCACCCAAGGTTGACTTCTGGTTTCTACATAAGCACTCAACTGTATGCATAACTACGTACCACACGCACACGCACGCACGCACACACACATGCACGCACACACGCACGCACACACCTCAAAGATGCTGAGGACCACACTTGAAAAGCCTCCACCAGAGCTCAGATGACACTAGGTATCGCCATGAAGCTCTCCCAGGGATAAGGGGCAATAACATGAGAGGAAGCCCAGGTCATAGATGCAAACAGACAACAGGGCATTCAGGGAGCTGGGCTCTCGGTTGGTTCTGCCATGCCTGGCTGCTTGGGCTTGAGAGCAATCATTTGCTTACAAGACAAACGAGTGCTGATCAAATGTCAGGTGCTGAGACATCAGCTGGACACAACCATGGAGTTCCTGCCCTAGGGAAGCTTCCACATCAGCAGCCCGTGGAGGAACTTCCAAGTGGAATACTGGTCATGGGGACAGAAGAGGCTGGGCATGGGAGCATATGCCTTTATCCCTGGCCCTCCAGAGGCAGATACAGGAGGATTACTGTAAAGTTTAAGGACAACCTGGTCTACAACAGTGAGTACCAGGTTGGCAAGGGCTACATAGTAGACACCTGTCTCAAAAACACAGGGATGTGGGGGTTGGAGAGTTGGCTCAGAGGTTAAGAGCACTGACTGCTCTTGCAAAGGACCCAGGTTCTAGTCTCAGCATCCACACAGCGACTCACAACCAATGGTGATTCCAGTTCTTGGGGATCTGGTGCCCTCTTTTCACTTCCGTAGCACTGGGCATGCACACAGGACATACATTTACGCAGACGAATCATACATAAATATAAACTAAAAATAAATCAAGATTTAAAATAAAATAGTGGAGGTGGATGTGAAGGATTGGCTTCCAGGGTTGATTTGGATGATCTGGCTGGCTGGGATGGCAGGCCAGGTGTCCCCTTCCTCCCTCACCACTCACGTGCATCCCTCCTGAAATGTGCACTCGCTCAGTCTAAGAGAATGACCTTTTCCCGTAGAGGAGAACCTGTCTTCACTCAAAGGTATGTGAGTATTTGCACGCCCTGCCAGAACCTCTACACAAACTCTCAAATGGAAGTAGGGCTGGAGAGATGGCTCAGTGGTTAAGAGCACTTGTGTGCAATCATTAGGACCAGAGTTCAGGACCTAGAACCCATGTAACAAACTGGGTGTCCCACGCATGCCTACAGTCCCAGTTCCAAGGTGGGTAGAGATAGAAGGATCGCTGGGGCTTGCCGGCTTTCAACCTAGTCTCTGCCTCAATGAAATAGGTAGACAATGGCTCCATACTCACACAGGCATAGGCACCATGTATATTCCTACACACACACATATAAAAAAGTAAATACCTCTTAAAACGAGGGGATGGACGGAAACAGTGAACTGAATAATGAACAAGACATCCACATATCCCTGAAACTTGAGACACCCTAATAGCTGAGGACACAAAGAGACCATGGAAGGATATTTTACATCAATGGTACAGAGTGTTAGAAACCAAAACATGCTGGTTCATGTATATCACCCCAGCACTTGGGGTGGAGGCAAGAAGACAGCTGATAGTTAAGGCAAGTCTTGGCTACAGAATGAGTTCAAGGCTACGCTGGGCTACAGTGTGATACTCTACCTCAAGATTGATAGATACATGGATACATGCTAGATAAATGGATTGATAGATAAACAGATGATAGATAAATAGATAGACACACGATACATGATACAGATACAGCTAATAGATTGTAGGCTAGATTAAAAGTTACATGTTATACACATACATGATGGATAATAGATACATATCACACACACACATACAGACCTCCCTAACCTTGCCTAAGATCCAACTCTCTGGGTGCAAACATCTGAACAAGCTTCGAAATCTTCCTCATATCTACGTCCCCTGAAAGGATGCTTGCCCAGCCATCACTGGTCTTTCTCTAAGTGGTCATGAGAAGGAAAGATGCCTTTTATGTGGCATTTACAGCATCCAAAGACTGGCCTAAGAGACTTAGTGACTTTCATGATTCTCCCTAGAGTCTTGTTTTAAAGACAGTGAGACCAGGGCTCAGAGAGGTTGGTTTCTAGAACTCTTTCCTCTAAGAGGTGGTGGGCCAGGATTTGAGCTCAGACAGCCTGCTGCTCAGCTGCTGCACTGAGGGCTCCTGGGTAGATAAGAATACGGCAGAAAATTATCCTCTGTTTGATATGAATCATATTCCCATCAACACGGTTCCCTACGTCCAGGTGCCCATTTATCCAGGAAGGCACACTGCCCATGCTGTGAAGACCGCATCCTGTGGGCCACAGTCATTGCCCTTCTGAGAGATGGCCAGGCACGGTCACTTGTAATCCCAGCACTCAGAAGGTGGAGGCAGGATAACCAGAAGCTCAAGGTGCACCTGAGCTACGAAGTGAGTTTGAGGTGATCTTGAGAAACATGAGACCCTGCCTCATGAAGAAAAGTTCCAGGAGCCTAGAAAATGGTCCCGTTGGTAAACTGCCTGCTGTGTAAGCACAAGGACCTGAGTTTGGATCCCCAGCACCCAAATAAAATGCCAGGAACAGTTGTGGGTGTCTGTAAGCCCCAGAACAGGAAGCAGAGATAGTGGATTCTTGGAGCTTGCTGGGTAGCCAGCCTGTCTGAGTTTAGTGAGAGACTCTGTCCCAAGAAAACAATGTGGAGAGGGGATTGAGGAAGGCACCCAGTGTCAGCCTTGGGCCTCCACATACACACTACACATGTGCACATGAACACACATGCAAACACTCTTGCACACATGCAAGACCACACACCATAAATATACATACACACAAAAAGAAGAAAAAACCCCAAGAAGTTCCCATGAGGCCCACCACATGTCAATCAATGTTCTTCCAAAGCTCAGTTAGTCTCTTCCTCCCGACACTGTCCCATACAGTGCCTCCCTCTCCTCCAAGCCAGAGGGACCTCTCAGGGCTCTCTCAGGTCCCCAGCGAGAGAGTCCCTTCACCCTGTACCCACCCAGCCACGCCCTGTCACCTTTGATCTTTTCGCCTTTACTCAGAGAGATCTCCCCTTCTCCTTGAGCCTGGTATGACTTCACCGCCATGAAGGAGCGTCCGGGTACCGCTGAATAGAGCTTCCTACGTCTGCCTCTGCTGCCCAGGGAGCCCCCGGGGCCCCCAGAGCCCCCAGTTCCCCCAGCCGGCCCTTCTCGGGGTGTCCCGCTGGAGCTGCAAACACAGAAGTGGTGAGAGGCAGGGAGAGTAGAGGGCATTTCTGGGGACAGTCAGGGCAGGGACAGGTACCGCTTTTCCAGGTTCTGGTATCCTTGGGAGACCAGCTGAACCCCATCTCCTGTCTTCAGACTCCTAGTTCCACCCCTCCCACGGTCTGCACAGGCAACCTGATTCAGCTTCCTGAACCTGTGCCGGTACATCCTCCAGCTCTTGAGCTTTCCTTCAGAGACTCCTAGCTTCCTCCTGGGGCGGGTCCAAGGCCGCGGCCAACTGCCCCTAGCCTTCTTCAGGGGCACACCTCGTGGGCCTCCCTCTCTCCCTGGCCTTCTTACCAAAGAACGGTCCCCTCTCCTGCTCCCCTGGCTCTCAGCTTCCTCTCCCTGAACTCCTGAACAGCCTTGGACATTATTCCCAAAGCCCCTCCCTACCCCAACCCCCTCTTCCTGCTCTTTCCTCTCTCCTCTTGCCCGCTGCCATCTGTCTGTGCTCATAGGCTGTAAGCTATTTCTTCTAGTGTCCCGCTCAGCCCATGCCAGCAGTGAGGCCAGGCATCCCTAACATGGTCATTTTACCCATGAGACAATGAGAGATACAGGTGTGTAGGGGACCGCCACCCTTGGATCAGGAGGTGAGCAGCTGGGCTGACTGACTGTGTGGGTGCTAGAAAGGGCTGGGCCGGCGGCTGTGGACCTGAGTCCCGCCTACCTGGGCCGGCCTCGAGGCTGTCTCTTGGTATCTTCAGGATGTCTCCCTCGGGATGGGGAGCGTGCCCGGGCACCTCGGGGGCTGCTGGCGCTTCGGAGGGTCCCACTACTGAGCTTAGTGCTGGGGGCTGAGGGCTGTGACTGGCCCTGGGGTCCTGAGGTAGGGCCAGGGGTCCCAGATGATGAGGCCCCTGGGGCCGAAAACACCATCCAATCAGGCAGC
The DNA here is from genome assembly GCF_000317375.1 of Microtus ochrogaster. NCBI lineage: Eukaryota > Metazoa > Chordata > Mammalia > Rodentia > Cricetidae > Microtus > Microtus ochrogaster. Next base: position 3,043,561 of record NW_004949112.1, read on the forward strand.
GCCATGCTTGTGTCGCTGTTAGCTCTCAGCAGTGCTGGGGGTACAGTCAGCCCTGCACCCGGGGGTCCCCGACGGCGGGCTGCATACTTGGGGGACTCCTGGAAGGGCACTGAAAGTGAGGAGTGGCGGTCAGGGCCAGGCAGGTGGGATGGGGAAACAGAAGCAGGGAGGGACCGCGAGGGCAAGAGGGGTGGGAGACTAGAAATGGGGGGGGGGGGCGGAGCTGAGTCATTTCCTCTCCCCTCCTCAGGCAATTTTGAAACTTTGCGGAGTCTGTTTCCCACCTGACACCCTTCAATCGGCCCACCAAGTCTGTGACCCCAACATGAACCCTCAGCTCCTCCTTCATCCCAGCTCTTTTTCACTCACCCACATCCTGTTCCCGATGGTTACGGATCAGTTCCCCCAACTCAAAATTCCCAGCAATCACAGCCACCTGTAGGAGGGGACAGGGAGGTCGCTGCTCAGCAGAGAGGAGGGACAGGAAACATCTAAGCTACTCCACTGAGCTGACCCTGTCCCTTCTCCCAGACCATGCTTTCCTCACTGCCACTCCTCTTGTCCCCTTGTCCTCTGTGTCCCCTGCCTCAGTTCCGAAGCCCAGACCTGGAAGGGTGTCTGTCCGTTATTATTTTTCACATCCTTGTTTGCTCCACGATAGAGGAGGATCCTGGCACAGGTCTCCTGAAAAGGACAGCGGTGGTCCAGGAGGGAAGGAAAGGAACAGTAAGTTAGTTAGCATGAGTAACACACAGACCTAAACTAGCGTTAGCCAGGAGAGCAGCCTCTCGGCACTGTGGCGGTCCCAGGGAGAGCTGGACTATGTGTCTAAAGTACGCTGGTAAGCTAGGCCTGGGGACTCACATCTCTCATCCTAGTTCATGTGGGAGGCTAGGGCAGAAGGATTATAAGATCAAGACCAGCTCAGGCAACTTAGCAAAACGCTGTCTTGAGATAAAAAGTAAAAAGTGAACTTGTGATGCAGACCAGTGGTAGAGTCCCTGCCTGGAATCCCCCAGTGAGGGGCTGGGGTGTGATTCAGGTAGGACGTCTGCCTACCATGTGCAAAGTCCTGGGCTCCATCTCCATCACAAGATGTATAAATAAATGGGCAGTTTCTTGAACTTAGCTTGGGAGAAATCCATCTCTAGTTGTTTTATGCTGCATCCTAGTGAAGTGATAGTAGCTCTCTGGTTTCTCCCACCAGATTCCAGCAGCTGCCTCCTGCTAAGGTGGTTGGGCTTCAGATGTGGCTAAGCCAGAAGCAGCCCTCGGCTCTGTGAGGGGCTCCTTGTCTTGTGTGTCAGGAGCTGAACTTCAGAACTGAGTGGCCTGACAGAAATCACTGCGCTTGTCTCCCAGCTGGGGAGGCTAAGCTCTCTGCACATTCAAGGTCACTGATTGGCCTCAGATTCCACTCCAGGTCTGCATTTGTGCATGTGTCTGTGTGTGGGAACAATGTGTATATGTGTTCCTGTGGGTGACTATGCCCATGTGGGGGTCAGAAGACAACACTGCTTTCCACCTTGCTGGAGACAAGGTCCCTCGCTTGATGCTGCCTATGTCGGGCTAGCAGGTCCATGAGTTTTGGGGGATGTCCCTGTGTCTACTTCCCATCTCCCTGTAGGAGCAGCGGGATTACACAGTCACGCTATCATGCCTGTTTTACATGGGTTCTTGGGATTTGAGCTTAGGCCTTCTTGCTTGCATGCAAGTGCCTTTAAGCTTTGATCCATCACCTCAGTCTCCCAAGTCTGTCTTACTGACACTCTCTATGAGCCTCAGAAGGAATAGCACACAGAGTCAAGGGTAGAGGTCAGGGGGGAGACAGCGGGGACATACAGAGCCCCGTCAGTCACTTAGCTCTCTCTCACTCTGTGCTAAACTAGGTCTCTGAAATGACCCCAAAGCCTCACCCAAACAACCCACTTAGCTCTCCCGCCCCGACCTCAGTGATCATCACAGTCCCTTTCTCAACCCCACTGGCCACTTCTCCCCATAGCAGGCACCCTTCTGCTCAAGGGCCTTTGCATTCTGAAGAGCCGCTTGGAATTCTCCATCCATCGATTCCTACACAGTAGCTCTCATTTTATTTGGGTTTTATACTGAACCATCTTTTCAGAGAGCCCTTCCCTCACTGCCCTACCCTTTGCTGTCTGCTTGAGACAGGGTCTCAGAATAGCCTGCTCCTCGCTGTGCAGCCCAGGCTGGCCTCAAATGCATGACAATCTTCTTCAGCCTCCTGAGTGCTGGAAGGAATTTTTCACATATCCCTTCTTCCTTATCTCTCTAGAACTCTCTTGCATGGATTAGTATTCTTCTAAGCCAATATTAACCCATTTCCTTCAAAACACCATATGCCAGACATCCCGTATTCTGTATTTCTGTCTTCTATGGTACGTCACACAAAAGTTCTGTCTGTGACCCCAGCCTCCAATAGCAGTGTGCAGCCCACAGGAACTTACTCAGTGGGGAAATCTGGCCTTTGTCTTAGCCGGGGCAAAGCCACACTGGCCTGTGGTTCCACTCCGCTCTGGCTCCCTTGAATGTGAATTTCTAGTGCCTCTGTTTAACACACCTTGTACGGGAAACCCTGAAGTGGATACTTTGTACTTGATACAGGCTGTTCTGCAGGATGGGATCAGAGCAGGCAACATTTGTGCCTAAACCCTTGCAGCCAGTTCCTGGAGCAGGTGGGGTGTGAACCTGGCCTTCAGATGCTGGTGTTTGTCTGGGTCTGCTAACATCACTTCCTGCAAGTCCAGATTGCGTTCTGGTTGTGTTGTGTGTAAGCACGTATAACCACGTATTCCCATGCTGTCATATATGTATGTTTTGCATGTTTGAGGGGCATGGGGTTATCACAGTCTGATTCACAGCACCGTACTTTATCCCATGTCTGACCAAGTTTAAATACCCACATTTTAGTGAGCAGCTCCCTCCACTGGACACCTGGAGAATCTTGTAACACTTATCTCATGGGATTCTGATTATTTGTTTAAACATTCACCAAACTGAGAGCTTCCTCTACCTTTCCTGGGGGCCTGAATTATCTCTGACTCATCTCCCATCCCCAGAACTGGCACCAAGCACACAGTAGGTGCTCAAGAAATACACTTGGAAGAAATAAAGATGGAGGATGTGGAGCTGTCAATCAAAACTCATTTGCTCAAGTCACTCAATTATTCATTCAGTTGTTGAGTCATTCAGTCTGTCAAAAGCAGCAGCCACCTGTCCTGAGCTGCTCACACTTCTGGTGGAGATCCACAGCTCAGCTGTGCATTCATTCATCTCCCAGAAGGAACAAGGATACTGTTCCTGGGGTCTTGGGACAGAGCAGTCTTTGAAATCCTATCCCCATTTTGAGACAGACTCACAGTCTAGGACCGGTCTGTGCAAACTACAGGGCCAAGGGAACAGACAGTGGGAGTGACAGTCAGACCCAGCCCAGATAGGTGGATGGATGGACAGATGGATATATAAATAGATGGATAGGTGGGTGCAGGAATGGGTGCTTGGGTGTAAAAGAATTACTATGTTCTGGGGGCTTGGAACAGAACCAGAACCTACCAGATTCTGTCCCCACCCTTGAGAGGCTCACAGCCTAGGGAACCTGACCTTTGCCAGAAGACAGATGGGTGGAAAAGTGAACGGGTGGACAGACAGATGGGCAGATGGGTGGATGGGTGGGTGGATGGATGGATGGATGGATGGGTGGATGGATGGATGGATGGGTGGATGGATGGATGGGTTAGTACTAGATAGGTAGGTAAGTGGGTGGGTGGGTGGATGGGTGGGTGGATGGATGGATGGATGGGTGGATGGGTGGATGTGTAGGGTTAAGCCCTGCCCTCTGGGGGCAGGTTCGCCTGGGGCTAATGTTTACCTATAAATCTGCCGAGCGTGCACCCAACCCTCCCTTCTGCTTCCTGTTCTCCGCGGGAACCGTGGTACTGTAAGTCTTTTTCTCCATTAAAGCTGTATATATTTTTTACAATCTGTCTGCATTCATTTACGCCGCTACATGGATGGATGGATGGATGGATGGATGGATGGATGGATGGATGGGTGGGTGTGTGTATTGATGGGTGGATGGATGGGTGGGTGTGTGTATTGATGGGTGGATGGATGGGTGGGTGGGTGTCTGTATTGATGGGTGGATGGATGGATGGGTGGGTGGGTGTGTGTATTGATGGGTGGGTGCATGGATGGATGGATGGGTGGGTGTGTGTATTGATGGATGGATGGATGGGTGGGTGGGTGTGTGTATTGATGGGTGGATGGATGGGTGTGTGGGTGGGTGTGTGTATTGATGGGTGGATGGATGGGTGGATGGGTGTGTGTGTGTATTGATGGGTGGATGGATGGATGGGTGGGTGGGTGTGTGTATTGATGGGTGGATGGATGGATGGATGGGTGTGTGTGTGTATTGATGGGTGGATGGATGGATGGGTGGGTGGGTGTGTGTATTGATGGGTGGATGGATGGATGGATGGGTGGGTGTGTGTATTGATGGGTGGATGCACTGGTGTTGTGTGAATAGATGAGGATGAGTGAAGGGGATGGATGATGAGAAGGTGGATGGACAGATGAATGGGTTGTTGGGTGGATGGGGTGTGTGAGGATAAATGTGTAGCTGGGTGGGTAATGGGTAGGTATGTGGTAGATGGGTGCATTGATGTGTCTATGGGTGGCTGGCTGACTAGGATAAGCAGAGAGAAGACAGGGGTGAGAAGTAGAAGATGAACTCACATTTGCTAAGCATCTACTTGATCTGATAGCAAGCAAAGTGTTCACCTGCTTGATCCTTTGAAAGATATTTATGACTGACCCATTTCAAAGATGGCAGGAAATGGGGGAGCTGAAGAAAGCAAAACAATATGCTCATCTGGTCCTCTCTGGGGAATAGTGGCTGCTGTATAATTCTCTGTACTCAATTTTCCCTTTCAGATTAACGTCAGCCTTCTGACCACATCCTGGCAATTGACACTGGTGATGATACTAATAATAACAATTATTATCATGGCTGTATTCTAGGGATGAATACTTCATGTACACAATCACTCATCCCTTTCAATCAGCTGACATGATTCCCTTTTCAGGGAGGACGATGTCTCAGAAAGTGGAAGGAGCTTGTTCAGGGTCTTCCTGACTGTGTGGGGCCAGGTCTTTTTTTTTTCTCTCCATCAAAGCATCTGCCTCCGAGTCAGAGGTCCTGGCCCAGAGGCCTGCATGAGGAGCAGTAGAGAAAGCAGTAGCGAGCGGGAAGGAAATGCCAGCACGATATTGCTGGGTTTGAGAAACACCAGTCTTCCCTTTTCGTTGAGCATTCTGCTCACTGCCACAAGGCGGCACTTGGATACCCGCCATATCCCCAGCACTGAGAGTTCTCAGGAGGCAGAAGGGGCTGGGGCTGTTTTGGAAGACTGCCTGGAGGAAGGGAGGGCAGATCAGCAGCATCCCAGCAGGTGTTGTCCTCCCTACCCTGAAGTCCCCAAGCAGCTCTTCAAGGGCAAGGATCTTGGAGAACCGAGGCTGGAGCTCCAAGGGGCCTGGCTCATCTGGGGTCTCTTGGTACTCAGGTGGCAAAGGGGCCTTAGCTCTTGCTGACAGGATTTCATTTGGTGAGACCCTTACCTCTGTTTTACAGCTCATCTCTCCCCCAAATTCCTGGAGAGGGGACCCTCCACAAAATTGAATTGCTGAAAGTACAATACTTCTCATTCCCCTGTCCCCTGCAAAGGGGCCCCTTGCTCAGCAGCTTGTCTTTGTCTTTTGCACAGCTTATGCTCCCCTCCTGGAGCACTCTTTCCCCTTATCTGCCCCTGCTGTCTTGACCTCATTCAGAGAGCCACCTCCAGCCAAGTCCAAATGTGGCTCCCAGGGGAACATGTTCTCCATAACTTTACTGAACACCTAGGATTAGACCAGCAGCTCAGTATAAAGCTTGGAGCCAGACACAGGGGAAAAACTCATTAAATATGATGGGTAGATGGGCGGATGATGGTTGGATGGATGAAAGGTAGGTAGATGAGTAGACAGAGAGATGACGAGTGGACAGGTAGTTGGATGATTGTTGACTGAGGTTTTCTGTCCCGCTCATTAGCTCAGAATGGGGGGTGTGCTGTGGGACAATGGTAAAGATTTGTTTCTTGTACTTGTTTAATAAAATGCTGGTTGGCCAATAGCCAGGAAGGAAGTAGAGGCTGAACAATGAGAACAGGAGAATTCTGGGAAGAGGACTCAGTCTACAGTTGTTACCCAGACACAGAGCAAGCAAGATGTGACTGCCTCGCCGAAAAAGGTACCAAGCCACGTGGCTAACATAGACAAGAATTATGGGCTAATGTAAGTTATAATAATTAGTTAATAAGAAGCCTGAGCTAATGAGCCAATCAGTTTATAACTAATGCAGACCTCTGTGTGATTTCTTTGGGACTTAACAACTGCAGGAACTGGGCAGGACAGAAACCTCAGTCAACAGAAGATGATTGGATTACAGGTGGATGAGTGAGTAGGTGGGTGGGCAAATGAGTGGATAGGTTTGTAGATGGCTGGGTGTGGAGGTGGATTATAGATGGATGAGTGGGCAGATGGGTGAATGGGTAGGTACATGGAGAAGTGAGTGGATAGACAGGATGGATGGGTGGATGGGTGGATGGACGGAAGGACGGGTAGATGGATGGACAGGTGGGTAGAAACTGAATGAACAGAGGTTGCAGAGCTAGGAGGTTTGAGTGAACTGTGGAGCATGTCTTTGAAGGGGCAGGTAGATGTTTCTGGGGCTGACCTTGTTGTAGAGAGCACAGATGTGCAGGGCTGTGTTTCCTGAGGCATTCTGGGCTCCAGGTTCAGCCCCATAGAAGAGCAGGTGTTCCAGGTGCTGAGAGTGGCCCCGTTGGCAGGCCTGGGGGACAGGGAGTGGAGAGACCCAATTAGACCTCATCTGAACCCTTCCAAGGCCCTCTCCCTTGAGGTCAGAAGACTGTATCCACATCCCCTTCTATTTTTTGCCCTTATTCCTGTTCTGGGACCCAGGCCATTAACTTTCTGTCTCTAAGCATCCAGTTACTCCAATGCATAAATACCCAGGCTGGCCCTTCAAGTGAATCAAGCACCCAGCCTCTCCATGTATCTATTCTCCGAGTCCTTTTACCTTTTCTTCTGTGAGGACTCTGATTATTTCACTCTCCTCTCTGTAAGGAACTCTGCCATCTCTTTTGCATCCCAGCCCTTGGATGCTGCAAAGCCCAGGTATCCAAGCTCTCCCCAGTGCTCGGGACTGAATCTGGATACCTGGTGGATTTCCTGCCAGCCGTTCTCATCCGCAATGCCCAGCTGGGCCCTGTTGTACAGAAGTAGCTCGCAGCAGCGGGGGTCACCCCCCACCATAGCTGTGTGGAACAGGGGGGTCAGCCCTCGGCGGTCCTTGTAGTTGGGGGAGCCCCCAAGGTCCAGAAGTGCCTAAGGAGGGACAGACAACTCAGGAAGAAAGGACAGATGGCAGCTCTAGTTCTAAGATGCTGGTAGGGAGGTGAGCCTTAAATGGGCCATACAGGCTCACACCTGTGTCATTTCTGCTCTGATGCTTGTGTGTGTGTGTGTGTGTGTGTGTAGAGGAGGCCAGGGGTCGATGTTAAATATCTAAATATCTTCCTCAATTGTTCTCCACTTTATTCTTTGAGACAGAGTCTCTCACTGAACCTTAAGCTTACCAATTCTCATAGAAAAGCTGATCAGCAAGGCCCAGATATCCTGTCTCTGCCTCCCCAGCACTGAGATTACAGGCACGTGGCGCCACACTCTGCTTTTCTGTTTGTGTGCTAGAACTTGTAACTGAGGTCCTCACGCTCGCATAGCCCTCCACTGACAGAGCCACCTCTCCAGCCCCTCTGACAGTCTTAGAGACAATGAGAAGACGAGGCAGATGCCCTCAGAGGACCCTTTCTCTAGAGGGTGACGGTTGGTGAGCCACTGGAGGGTGGCCACAGCCTGGGGCCTTTTAATACAGGTAAGAATGGGGTCTAAGTTTAAGAACGCCCCTGACCAAGTGTGGGAGCACTACACAGACACCCACAAAAGGAAGCCTGGGAAAGGCAAGGCTGGGGTAAACTCAAGTTTGAGACAGCCTCCTTGAGGGTGGGGGTTCTAGGGGAAAGAGAGAAAGGGTGAAAAAAGCGAAATTTAAGATCCAGTGTTGAGAGCTGCCCCTGTGGAGACTGCTCCACAGAAGCCCTTGTGTGGTAGGACGCTACAGTGACATGTGGTGCCATTCAACATGGTGGCCACAGGGGGGCGATGAGTACCTGACTGGGGCTAGCGAGTCCATGGAAGTGTGATTTTAATTTTATTCCATTTTAATTATGTTAAATCTAAACACCCTGGTGTGGCCAGCGGTTAGGGGACTTGATAGCAAAGATCTGGAAACACACAGAGGTACATGAGTATCCATTAGTTCTGGCTATAAACACCAATTCTTCATGCCAATGTTTGGCTACACCAAGGGGCTCTTTGGGAAAGGGCGAGCTAAGAGGGATGGGTCTCTGAACTGGGGCACCTGTGCACATGCGTGTGTCTCAATCTTTAGGAGTAGCCAGTGCCAAAAGAGAGACCAGGTGCCCTGGCAGAGGCAGAAGAGAGAGTATTTAAAATGAGGCTGCACACAAGGGCAGGGTTACGGGGTTGGAGGGCCCATGCAAACATGAAGATCTGAGTCTGATCTCAGTGATCCGGGGAAAAGTATTGCACTGCTGCAATCTCAACACTGGAGAGCAGTGGCAGGTGGATTCCTGGTCAGCCAGATTAGCCTAACTGGGGAGCCCTATGCGCCAATGAAAGCTCCCTTGGTTCTCCAGTGGAGAAATGTGGTGGCTAATTCCTGAGGACCAACAGCTAAGGCTGTCCTCTGAGTGCCACTTTTGTATGTGCCTGCTCGTGGGTTACACACATATGCATTGTACACACACACACACACACACACACACACACCACAAATGAAAACTGCACACAAATTCGCTCTGTGCATTTTGTGGGCACATAGGGCTTATTTGTTTGGAAAACCACATGTTGTTTCTCTGTCGGGAGAGGCCCATGACACCCGTGCTAGCCGGAAACGCACTATGTAGTCAAGGTTGACCTTCCACTCCTCCGCATCCTTCTTCCTCTACCCCCCAAGCGCTGAGATGCCAGGCTTGCGCCACCACACCTGTTTGGGGGGAAGTTGTTTTGTGTCTTTGGGATGAGAAGAAGGATCTGTGAGAGGATGTGTGTTGGGAGATGAAGGGCTAGGCTAGGATGAACACAGGAACAAACCCAGGATGTGCGTGGAGATGGTCTCCCTGAGTAGCAGGAACTCACTCTCTATGTTCTAAACCTTTAAAGGTAGGTATTTGGAGAGGCAGAGGTAGGGTGCACACTGGCCGGACAGAGGGAAGGGGGCCATTCTGAGTGCCCAGGGAAGAGGCTGAGTCACAACCAGCTTCACTAAGCTGGGGCACCTGACAGACAGACAGAGGGAACTGTGTATCTGTCAGTGTACAGAATCCGATGGTGTAGTGGGGACGCAGAGGTACCATTTGGGCTGGAGGGTAGTGAAACAGGGTCTCATGTAACCTAGGCCACCCTTGGATCCCTGAGCGCTAGGATTGCAGGCATGTACCTCAGACCTGGCTGACAAGGGATCTTGTGAACACAAATGGGAAAGGAGGAAGGGTCCCCACCTGGGGACTCCAGCAGTCTCACCGTGAGTGCCAGGCAGTGCCGAGCACAGGCAGCCTTGTGCAGCGCTGTCATGCCATCCCGGGCTCTGAAGTCTATGTGAGCCCCACCCAGGCACAGCGTTCGAATCACCTCTACTGAGCCTTCCGTCTGGGCCGCCAGGGTCAAAGGTGTCTCTGAAGGGCAAGAGCAGATCCTCAGAGGCAGAACTTCGGGCCGCCAGCCCTTAGACTCCACCCCTGGTCTCCTAGCTGGGGTGTGTCCCTGGCCTCTCTACCCAACGCTGCTCCTCAGCCCAGTCCTTCACAGCCCACGCCTCTTCCTACCTCCTGAATCTGAGTCATGGTAATTGGGGTCCAGCCCCTTGTCCAGCAGCCTCGCCACCTTGTCAGACGTCCCGAGCTGCACATATTCCAGGAACTTCTTCAACCCCGTCTGAATCGTGTACAAAGAAAGACAGGGGAATCAGGGAGATTGGGAACAAGTGAAGAAAGCAACAATCAGAGACAGCACCCAGGGAGTACACAGCCAGCACCTTCCCAAGGCAAAAAGGAAGTTTGGTGTGGCAGGTTGTGCCAGTCATCTCAGCCTTTGGGGGCAGAGACAGGAAGATGACGAGTTCTAGGCCTGCCTGAGCTATGTAGTGAGACCCTGTCTTAAAAGTAATATTCTAAAATAGAAGGGTATGGTGGTTTGAATGAAGATGGTCCCTATAGGCTCACAGGGAGTGGCCTTATCGGAGGAGTTGTGTCACTGAGGGCGGGCTTTGAGGTTTTAGAAGCTCGAGCCAGGTCCAGTGGCTGTCTCTTCCTTGCTTGCCAGTCGGGGTGTAGAACTCTCAGCTATCTACCCAGCACTATGTCTGCCTGTGTGCTACCATGCTTTCTGCTATGACAATAATGGACTAAACCTCAGAGCTGTAAGCCAGTCCCAATGAAATGCTTTTCTTTGAAAGAGTAGCTGTGGTCATGATGTCTCTTCACAGCAGTAAAAGCCCCATGACAAAGGGGAACTGTGCACTGTGTTGAAATCTACCCTGGTTACACACGTTCTTAAAGGAATACATCCTTACTGTTACTGGTTCCACATACAATCCAGAAGAAAACAATTAAAATATCATGTGCATGCAGCCAAGCCTACCAACCTGAGTCTGATCCCCAGAACACACGAGATAAGAAAACTGAGCTCTACAAATTTTCCTCTGACCTCCACATGTGATCGGTAACATTAACATGCCATCTCCACCCCAAAACAAGACATGCACAATAATATATATATATATATATATATATATATATATATATATATATATATCAATCATGGGGACTAGAGAGAGACAGCTTAGCTGTTCAGAGTGCATGCTGCTCCTACAGAGGACCTGAGTTCAGTTCCCAGCACCAACCAATGGCAGATAACTCCAACACCGGGGCTGGGGGAGGGTGCTGATGCTACTAGCTCCCTGGATCACATCCATTCATATGCACATACCCACACACATACAAAATTAAAAATAAAATAAATCTAAAAAAAGACACAGTGGAATTGCACGTGGCCACTGGCTTCCAGAGTGGCTGGCACAGGGAGGGAGGGAGGGAGAAGGCACAAAGGGGAGGAAGGACGTGAACAGATGATGGTGTGGACAGAGGAGAGTGGACGGTGTGGACGGAGAAGCTTTGGGGAGGAAAAAAAGAAGGAAGTTTCTTCCCACTAAATGTCAAGAATTGCTTCTCTCTGGCCACATCAGCCTGCTAACTTCCTCCCAGCTCCTAGGGACCAGGGCAGACACAGGGGAGATATCACCCAAGGTCTGGAGGGAAAGCACCCAACAGAATAAATGTGGCTGGAAAGGAAAGGCAGAGTGTGTGCTTGATGGAGATATAGGAGCAGGGAACTGTGGTTGTCTATGAAATGCTACCCAGGCAGGACCCTAAGTGCTTCTGAGCAGAGAAGGCGGAGTTAAAGATGGGCTGAAGGGCTAGGAGTAAAGTGCTTGTCATGCAAGCGTGAGACCCTGAGTAGAAAAAGCCAGGGGTGATGGTGTGTACTTGAAATCCGGGTACAGGGGGTGGTGGAGACAGGCATATCCCTGGGGCTTCCAGGTCAGCTAGCCTGGCCTACATCACCTGTATTAAAGGTAAGGTGTGGCCAATAAGATGGCTCATCAGATAAGGGTGCTTTCCACCATGTCTGACCACGAGTTCCATTACCAGGATTCAGATGGTGAAAAGAGAAACTGACTTTCCCCAAATTGTCCATTGTCCTCTGGCCTCCACATATGCATCTCGTCCTCCTCCTCCTCCTCCTCCTCC
>NW_004949112.1:3056818-3060848 GCF_000317375.1 Microtus ochrogaster
CACCACCACCTCCACCACCATCACCACCTCCACCATCACCACCATCACCACCTCCACCACTTCCACCACCTCCACCACCCCTCCTACAAATGCACACACCAGGCAGATAGCAATGCTTTGGGCAGGGGAGGCCATAAAGGGAAGTGGGAGGGGTTATGATGGAGATAAAAGGGTGTCTCCAAAACAGAATTCAAAGTTAGATGGAGGACTTGGAGTAACTGAGGGGCGGCAGAGGGGAGAGCTGATGGGGAAATACTGAATAAGAAGGTGATGGAAAGGCGCTCTGGGGGGCACACCCAGAGGAGGTCTATGCCAGGGCACTCACCTTCGTGTGCAATTTGGCCAGCTGTTTCTCATCTAGGTTGGTCTGTTTGTAGACTCGTGTCTTGTAGCGGAACTGAGACCAGGGGTTGGGTATGAGGAGACACAGATTCGTAATTAGAGTCCTTGCTGGGCAATAATGTCAGTGTTCCTCCCTTCCTCCCAGGATGAGTTTAGGGTTAGCATGGAAATGGCCCTAGGTAGGGTGACCTTTCCAGGAGTACCAGGCCATCAAGGTTTATTGCACCCCTACCTTGTAAGTAACCCCTACATACACTGAATGTTCTAGAATAACTACTGTAGTTGGAATTCCCTCACCAGTTGATAGTATAAGGAGCTTAGGGGAGGAAGGAGGCAACTCAGCTGGTGATTTGGACTCAGGATCTCTCTCCTATAAGTTCTCAGGAAATTTTTTTTTTTTTCGAGACAGGGTTTCTCTGTGGCTTTGGAGCCTGTCCTGGAACTAGCTCTTGTAGACCAGGCTGGTCTCGAACTCACAGAGATCCGCCTGCCTCTGCCTCCCTAGTGCTGGGATTAAAGGCGTGCGCCACCACCGCCCAGCTCAGGAAATCTTGAAGAGCCCACTGGGGTTCTCTTGGAATCATAGTGGATATGTTCCAGGGCATGACTTCTGTTAAGAGTTCTGTGGCCTCACCTCCAGGTAGGGTACCCCCTTCTCGAAGGACTGGGGGTACTCTCTCAGGAGCCTCTCCTCTTCCAGGAAGTTGGCATCCCGGCCTGAGGTGGCCGGCTGGAACAGTCCATAGTTCAGCACGTCCTGCAGACTCTCACTCAGGGCACAGAGCACTTGCTGTTTGGCTGTCCAGATGGTGGCATCGGGGTTGAAGCGCAGGCATTTCTGGTGGGAGATAGGATGGCCAGGACTAGGTTGTGTCAAGAATCTGAGGGTGAAGGGTAGGTTGGAAAAGGAGTAGAGTCCAGTTGGAGCTGGGATTGGGGGTGGGGAAAGAGACTTGGTCAATATGTCTATCAGCTGACAGGTGATTAGCCACTCACCGTCTGGTGCAAGTCGGGGATGCCAATCCTGAAAACCATCATGCTGAAGTGGGCGTCGTCAGGAACAGACATGGAGCGTCCCTGGAGGCCTCGGGTAGAGGCCAGGTTACCAGGTGCTCCACTGCCCCGGCCCCGAGTCCCCTGGGGGCCTCTCCCTGGCCCGTCTGGGGAGCTGTCGGATTCTGAGGCCCCCTCGGGACACTCGCTGGCACTGTGGCGTTCCTCGTCCTCGCTTGTCGCGGGGCTGTGGGTCATCGTGGGGCCACGGGGCGACGGGGGACAGCAGCATCACAGGCAGCTGGGCAAGGCAAAGACAACCCTCAATATAGAGCCACTCAGAGTACCACTCAGTGACACACGCCCTGGGAGGCAAGAGAGACTAGACATACCCTCAGGCCTCTGCACAGACAAGCTCACACCACCTCTGCAGCCTTCCTGGCACCCTTCTCCCTGTCCTTGGCCCTGCTTGCAGCCCCCACCCCCCTGCGCTCCACTTTGCTTCTGACCCAGTGTGTCCCAGAAATCACAGAATCACCACGGGAGCTACTGGCCCACTTTGTCAAGCCACAGAAAATGAAGCTAAAATTAGCTAAGGACAGACAGGTGGACCAATCCACCCCAGTATCCTGCCCTCCTGGCCAGAGCCTGGCCTCTTCACCCCAGGGAGGCTAAGACTGACTTTTATAGTAAAGGCGAGATGGAGGTGTGAGTTTTGAGCCTGGGGCAGCAGGAGGTGCCCGAGAGCTGGTGACTTCACTGAAGTGTGGCTGACCACGTTTGGAGGGTTGCTGGGGAATGAGCTGTCCCTGGAGGGGATGGAGGGACACAAATGTGGGTGGATGAACAGAAAAGAGAAGTTCCCCCGAGCTGTACCCAGGGGACCTATGAGAGGTGACTGGGGCATATGAAGAGGATGTGTGGGTGGAGGCGAAACAGTCCAGGTGACAAGCTGTGGTAGCCTGGGTGGGCATGGGCTGCTGCGAGTGACCTGTAGGTGTGTTTCAGGGCTGGCACAGCAGGGTGGGTGGGTTGGCACTGTTTGGTACTGCTGCCTCCACCGAGGAGAACTTGGATTGGGTGGGGTGGCTGGGGAGAGGGCTAAGAAGTGAACTGCAGCGATATGGGACCAGGAGGTGGGGAGGGTCAACACTCTCAAAGTGGCCTCCTGAGGGTTGGCTCCTTTCCAAATGCGGTCCTCTTCTCTCCTGTTCACCCCCCCCCCCACTCCCCACTCTAGAACCGGAAAGCAGAATGTCTGGTCTGGTCCCTCCCACCCCACACCAGGCCCGGCTCCTGCACCGTTGCCATGGAGATGGGAAGCAGTGGAGGGTACTGCTGACTTTGGGGGAGTGGGGATGGGCTGGGGGGAGGAGGGTTGGGGAAGGAAAGACGAAATGTTTAAGGAAGAGAGTTCCAAGAACTGTAGGCGAGCAGGCATCTAACCGCGGGCTGAGGACCCCTCCCCCTCGTGGGGACCGAGCTCTGAAGTCCCCACGCCCCAGTTGGCCCTGTTGCCCAACCTGCGGGGGCTCCGGAGGAGACTCTGGGCCTCCAGTTCAGTCCGCTGACCGCCCTACACCACATACCACCTGGCAGTATGACCTCAGCCACTCCCCCTCGGCTGACCCTGGCTGACATCCCCTCTGCAGCCTCTGCTCTACAGGAACTGGTGGCAGGTGGGATGAAAGGTCAGGCACCAAGAGCGCGGGCTCCACTGCCCCAACACCCAGGACAGCTCGGGCCCCTCCCCCTCCGGCCTTCAGGGAGGGAGCGGGCACACTCCGCCGGGGCGGCATGAATCAAAAGCTCGGCGGCTAAGAATAGCTGGCACGCAGCTGGTACCGAGACGGGCTGAGGGATCGGCAAGGGGCGGGGGGAGCTGGCGATGGGGAAAAAGGGGGTGCCCTGCGAGGCTGCGGGGGGACAGGGGACGGCTGGCGTGGCCAGGAGCCGGCCCCGGGAGAATGAATGGAGGTTGAGGAAGGCGGGAGCTGGGGCTGAGGCAGGAAGGCTGGTGAGGGGACAGCCCCAGGTTAGAGAGGGAGCTGGGACTGGGGGCGGGAGCAGAGGGGGCGCGCCGACCCACGGAGAAGGGACCGGAGGTGCGATGGACACGCGAGGCGCGAGTGGGAAGGAACTGGAGACGCCTGTAAGGGACGGCGGGTCTAGGCGGCGTAGGATGCTCTGGCCCAGACCCTGGGCTTGGAGGGGTTGGGGCACCAGGGTGACCTAGGGGAGGGGCTCAGGTACGCCAGGGTGGGCGAGGCGGGGGAGTGGCCGAACAGGGTTGGGAGGCGGGGACCGGGACCCAGTGGTGGCCCTGAAGAGCCTAAGAGACCAACCAGTACGGCTTAGGGGGCGCAGCACGTGGGGGATGGGGCACACCCTCCCAGCAAGGATGCTATCTGGGACGGGGCACCCGGGACTGGGTCGCAACCCAATTTGATGCCACCCGTAGGGGCCACGCTCCCTTCCACACCCGCACTCCCCCCCATATACACACCCTAAAAGCACACCCAGGCTGGAGTCGGTGCCAGGCCAAGGACATCCGGGGCGCCCCCGCCCTCTCCCGCAACCCCAGCTCTCACAGCTGCACCCTACCCCAGAAACCCCCTGGGGTGCCCCGTGCCCTTACCTGCCTGGCGGGGCTGCTGAGTCCCGGTCGGCGGTGCCCGCGGCCCCTCCCCCCTCC
>NW_004949112.1:3061043-3061598 GCF_000317375.1 Microtus ochrogaster
GGGGCTGGGGTCCGGCCCGGCTACGGGCACCGCGGCTCTGGCCGGCGGCTCTGCCTCCTCCTCTGCCTGGGGCCGCCGAGCCGCCGCCTGCTCCCGCTCGGCGCCTTCACTGCCACCCGGCTCGCTCTCTCGCACTAGCTGTCTCTCCCTCACCCGGTCTCTCTCTCTCTCTCTCTATTCCTCTCATCTCCCTCCCTCCCCTCCCTCCGCTCTCTCCCCTCCCTCCAGAAGCCCGCAGAGAGATATCGCCCCTCCCCGCGCCCCCAAACCTCGCCCATCCTCCCCCCCCAAACGCGGCTCCGCCCCTCTCCCCTCGCCCTCCTCCACCCTTCATCTCCACTTCCCCATCCCCAAACCCAGATTCCACCCCTGCTTACCCCCTTGTTTCCCAAATGGGGTCCTGCCCCTCCCAGAGGAGCCCCTCTCCCAGAGTGCTCCCCACTCTTTCTATACATGGTGGGGTGCTATTTGTATTTGTCGAGAGTCTGTATATTCCCAAAGTGAATGCTGAGGGTTATAGACTCCTGTCCTGTGGTTCCCCTCACTATGAGCATG
>NW_004949112.1:3061763-3081302 GCF_000317375.1 Microtus ochrogaster
CCCCCAGAAGTACCTGAGATAGGCATATGTCCCTTCTCCCTACTGGTCCTGAAAGGAAGCATACTCACAGCTGCCTACTCCTTAGGGCATGTCTGCCCAGTACACAGGACTAGAGACACTCACCTGGCTTCATGCACAGTGTCACACCCCAGTGTCACAGCATACCGACAGCACCCTGCAAGATTTACCCACACCATACTCCAACTGCCTGCTCAGATCTGCCCACAGAAGCACACGGTAGACAGACATGCGAGCTGTCTGAGCGAGCTCACCCACCCCCTGTCCATCACAGGTGTGCACACCTGTTTGACTGCACACCCCGCTCATAGCACCCCCTCCACAGCTATCCCTGAGTACGGGTTCCTATTCAAGCACAGAGAGGCTAAGTAGCTTGCTTCAGGTCACCCAGCTCTAATGAGGTTCTTGTCAAGGATGAAGAACACAAAGGATGTCCCTGAATTCTCCAGTGGCCTGCTATGGTGTCCCAAAGAACATTGTGTATCTTCACTCACCATATATCACCTCTAATTTAACACACATGGACACATAAAGCTAAGAATGTGCAGGGGGTTAGCGTTCTGGTGCTTGGCACATTTATAGAGGCAAGGCAGATCTGTTCATCATCCTGCAGACGTCTTCAGTCCTGACTTCTCCTTTGTCCCATTTCCAGCTGCATCCCCAGAGCCACAAGGGAACACCATCATCTACAGATGGTGGTTCCAGGTAGCTTCTGGGTTCATCCACAGCTGCGGGCTCTCGGGAGCATCCTGGGATAAGCCGAGTTAGTGCCACCTCAGAGAGGCCCTCATCTTGATGGACCCACCCAGGTGCTGAGCAGCTGAGCCCATGGAGA
Source organism: Microtus ochrogaster (assembly GCF_000317375.1). Lineage (NCBI taxonomy): Eukaryota > Metazoa > Chordata > Mammalia > Rodentia > Cricetidae > Microtus > Microtus ochrogaster. The sequence continues at coordinate 3,062,617 of NW_004949112.1, forward strand.
ACAGCTGTCGGCGCTGGCACCAGGACTGAGTGGCTATGCACACTCAATAGTTTACAAGGCTGTTATTATGTGGAGGTCTCCAGCCTCTGGTGACGGACCTCTGTGCTACTGATGAGCATCTGAGAGGCTCTGAGAGAGCCAGGAGGCTGCCCAAGGTCACTCTGCCCTCCATGTTCCAGGCTTTCTTGAAAACTGGTGTGTTCCTTTCCAAGACCCCTCCTAGGGCTCTCAGCAGCCAAGGGCAGATGTAAGGCACCTGCTTGGAGCCGGCAGTCTTGGCCAGATGCCACCATAGGGCTCCATGAGACTGTCATGTCCCCTCTCTGAGCTTCATTGCTTTTTCCATGCAGAGCCTGGGCCCCAAGAGCTCTGGCTCGTGGATTGGCAAGACCTGCTGGACTATAGTTGGAAAAGCCCTGCAGGACTTATGGTGCTGGCATGGAGTGGGCATGGCACAGCCTTCTACTTCCCCAGCACTGGATCCTCCCACGGGCTTCAGTACCTCTACCTAGGTAGACACCTTGAGAACTCAGGTGTAACCTAAACACAAAAGTCTGTCTCTGAGGCCTTTGACCAAGCTGTTGTTACTCTGCCAGGAACCTTCTTATTCAACAGTTTAATTGAGCAGTTATTAGGTACGAGGAAACCCTGCGTTGACTTGGGGATACAGAACTACCTAAGAATCCAAGTCTTGGTCTGCAAGAAACAGATGTAAATAAACAAGGCCATACTGGTTGGATCATACCTTAAAGAAAAGGGGGCGTTTTAGAAAAGCATCTCATATGGCACTCAGAGCTGAGACTCCAGCGATGAGGAGGAGCTGAGGGAAGAGTCTGCAGGAGGAAAAGGATAGGGAGGACACAGCCGAGGTGGAGGGTGAGGGGAGATGAGGTGAGCCTGCAGAAAATGCTTCTCTCCCAGGCCCTAGCGCTGCAGGCTGTACAGAGCACTGAGGCCCAGGTTTGGCTTCTCTCCTGCTTCTGATGGGAAGGTGAGGAAGCAGGGGCGTGGGGAGTAATGTGATCTGATTTATGGTTTGGACGGATCGCTCTGGCTGCGGCAGGCAAGCGGCCCAGATTGGAGGGGCTTGGAGGAAGGAGGGGGAGAGCAAGGGGAGGGGACTGCAGAGGTCTAGGCTGGGGTGAGGCAGCTTGTAAAATGTTCTCTGCTCAGAGCCCAGTGCTTGGTTAGTTCACTTCCTGGAGATACCTGCTCTGACTGTCCACCCCTTCTTCTCTTTGATGGGGACCCCTGGGCCCACCACCACCTCCCACCCCAGCATTAGCCTGCTCAGAGCCTGGCCTGTAGGAGAACCTTGGAGTTACATATTTCAAGCTGTACACATGATGCTGTTCACACATGTCTCCACAAGCAGGCATACACAAGGGCTGGCAGGGCAGGGATAGACCATCTGGGTGGGGTCAGGGAGAGCCTGGAGCCTGAGGATGGCAGGAGTCCCCTTCTGTGTGGTCAGTAGTGACCACAGATAATAACAACCTTAGCATACCCTGCAGTCTGCTCCCTCCTCAGGAATGGCCAGGAGGCGGAGAAAGGAACAAAGCCAAAGCCAGCATCCTATTGTGGCCTGTTTTGTTCTAAAAAGGCTCATGGACCACGGCTGAGGCCTGCCAGTATCAAGGATGCCCTACAGAATGTTCTCCATCTTTCTTCTGTCCATCTAAGTGCTTATACTTGCAAAAGGGAGTAAAAAGGGGCAGAAACAGTTCTGGAAAGTGGCAAGGATGGGTGTGGGGAGACCCAGGGGAGGCGGGATCAAGCTTTGGAACGTTGGAGGTTTCCGGCCACAGAGGCAGAGCCTCCTGGAAGCCAAGAGGGGCGGGGAGACACACCAAGAGAATCTGAGGAGACCAAAAGTTGAGATGACCAGATCATTGGGAGGGAGGCAGAAGAGAGAGACGAGCAGAGTGGAGGATCAAGAGGCTAGAGATCTGCCCATAGACAGACACTCGTCAGTCTGAGACCCCTGCCTCCCCCAGTCCTATCTATCTCAGTCATTCTGACCTTTACTAGTTTGAGTGCTAGGAAGCCCAGCTGGATGCAGGCTGCCTGGCTTTTAGGGGCCCTAGTGGTCCCTCAGCTTTTGGGTTTTGGCCATGGAGCCCGGGGTCCTGGGAGGGACTGGGAGGGAGGCTGGGGAGGTGCCCTGGAGGAAGAGCGAAAGCGAGAGTCACTGATGTTGAAGGTGAGTGTTGGGCTCGGGATGAAGCAATGTAGAGATGGGGAAAAATGGGGCTTAGATGGAGCAAGGGGTTCAGAGAAAGAGCTGAGAGAGTAGGAGAGGAGACTGATGTGTGTTCTCTGTCCCACAATCTACAGGAGGCCCTGGGGCTGCCCATTGGGATGGGAAGTAATGACAGTCTTGCTGGAAATTCTAAAGGCGAAGAGGTGTTGGGGACCAAGGAGACCCAAGGGGAAGAAGAGGAAGAGGAAACCACATCACCTATTTCCAGTTCCAACCCTTTCCCCAGCCCTTCTCCCACACCAGAGGACACCATCAGTTACATCTGTAAGTATCCAGAAGCCAGGATGGCCTGTCTGTCAATCACTGACCCATATGTCTCCCAGACATATCAAGGGAGCCCCAGGTCGTCCCCCCCAATACATGCCTGTCAAGAGCCCAAACCACTGAACCTCATCTATATAGTCCAGATTACCTCACCCATTCCATCTTTGGGAGTCGGAGGGCCATGCCCTCCCTTTTCCTTAGGACCCCTGATTGTGCCTCCAGTTGACTATCCTGTCCCTTCACAGTGGGCCGCTTGTCCGGCCTGGATGCAGGCCTACACCAATTGCATATTCGACTGCACACTTTGGACACCCGTGTGGTCCAGCTGACCCAGGGACTGCGGCAGCTGCGAGATGCTACAAGTGATACCCACGACTCCGTGCAAGCCCTAAAGGAGGCACAGGTCCGGGCTGAGCAGGAGCACGGCCGCCTGGAGGGTGAGTCTTAGCAGCACCTAGAGGGCCTAGGTGGGAGGAGGCGCCCCAGGGAGGTCTGAGCACCTGGGGACCAAGGGTGTCAGGAAACTAGAGGGTCCACAAAGAACTGGGATGGGCTGGCACATCTGTAGCTGGGTTATGTGGTGGGTGAGACACTCCTCGCTTCTTCAACCTGGGCCGCACCCTGGAAGCTCCACCCACTCACTGTCTGGCACCGCCTACACTCTGGCCACGCCCCTCTAAGGCCACCTCGTTAAACACTGCCGCTCTAATAAGACTGCCCTCTGGCCCCACCCTTTTATAACCCACAAACGCTTGGGTCCTGCCCCTGACAGCATGGCCAGGCTTCATTGGTCACTGAAGTTCTAATCCCTCCCATTACCCGGGCCCTCTCTGTCCTCAATGCTCTGCCTCCCTAATTAGCCACGCCCCTACCACCCTTGTCTTAGCTTCACTTTTCACTCTGACTCCGCCCTCTTCCAGCCCCTAAAGCTCTGACCCGCCCCCTGCAGCCCTGGCTCTGCTTCATTGGTTTGTCTAACCCCAGAGTTTTGGCCCCGCCCCCAGCAGGCTTGCCTCTACCTCATTGGCCATCGCAGTCTAACTCTCATTCACCTGGCCCCGCCCCCACCCTCGGGCACCAATCAACTGCTTTGGCTCCTCCCTTTACCTACAGGCCCCTCCCTCTCCCGCCTTTAGAAACCTTGGTTCCGCCTCTTTGGTCACCCAGAGCCTCTCTTTGGCCCCGCCCCCTCTTGCCCCACTGTTTTGACTCCGCCTCACCATGCACACAGGCTGTCTGAAGGGCATGCGCCTGGGCCACAAGTGCTTCCTGCTCTCGCGGGACTTCGAGACCCAGGAGGCCGCGCAGGCGCGGTGCAAGGCTCGGGGCGGGAACCTAGCGCAGCCGGCAGACCGCCAGCAAATGGATGCGCTAGGCCGGTACTTGCGCGCCTCGCTCGCCCCCTACAACTGGCCGGTGTGGCTGGGCGTGAACGACCGGCGCTCGGAAGGGCTCTACCTTTTCGAGAACGGACAGCGCGTGTCCTTCTTCGCCTGGCACCGCGCGCCCAGCCCGGAGCCTGGCGCCCATCCTAGCGCGGCATCACATCCACTCAGCCTGGATCAGCCCAATGGCGGCGTCCTGGAGAACTGCGTGGCGCAGGCCTCAGACGACGGTTCCTGGTGGGACCATGACTGTGAGCGGCGCCTCTACTTCGTCTGCGAATACCCTTTCTAGAGAGCCAGTCCTTGCCTCAGAGCTCTTAAGACACATTCTTCTCCGTGTACCCTGCTGTCCGGGAGCGCTCAGAGGTTTACAATAACCATGAATAAATTTTAATAAGAAAAGGCTTTTTATTTTAGATATTTGCACCCAGGGTGGTTGAGGTCAGGTGTGCCCTTGAGAGAACTCCAAAGACGCAGCCTCTAGCCGTAGCCCAGAGCTTATAAAGGCAAACTCCGCAAGATTGCACGTAGTGCCTACGTGTAGGGCAGGGGCTTATTTGCAGTCGTCCTGGTCATCTTTTGATTACAAAAGCAGAAATAGCAGTCTTACTATCTTGCTAGAACAGCACATTTTACAAGATCGGTCACTTTAAGAAGAGTCTCACATCTGGTGTCAGGATAAGGGAAGTGGGCTGACAGGAGCGCATCGTGTTAGAGGCACTCTCTGCTTTTGGTCTCTCAGGCAGAGTAAGTCTAAACTTTTCAGTGGAATGTTTACCACCACACCTACATCGTGCGCCCTGAGCCCCACGCTGTATGCCTGTGCTTTGCACCCTATATAGTGCGCCATGCATCTTGAACCTTCCTTGGGCCCCGAAGTGCTACCAATCCTGGATGTTTGGGCTCCCCTGAGACATAGCCTATGCAGCCTCCCCATGTCCCCATCTGTCCTCGAAGCTTCAAGCTCCCAGCTAAGCTTAGTGCCAATAAACCCTTCCATAATATAATTTGAGGGACTATGGAGACATCTGACCTTTATTTTGCCTGGGGAGAATCAGGAAGTACCAGACCCTGACTTTGGATACTTGTACTTGTCTTTTTAAAATACAGAATGTTGGAGAGCACATGCGCACAGGAACACGTAGTTGTGCACAGATGTTTGGTGTACTCATGCACCCATGCAGATGGCAACATCCCTAGCCTGCTTTCTCGGGGGCCTTTAGGAGCTGAGCCCTGTCACTGCTCCTCAGCAGAGAGATGAGGTGTGCTCTAGGTCCTGCCGTTTAATCTTGTTTTGTGTTGACCAGGGTTCTCAGACCTGCTTTCCCTGGGCATCGATTCATCAAGCCCATTCCAGAGAGGAGAGGCATCCACTCCAACCTTACGCCTCATAACTTGCAGAGCATGCGGTCAGACAGGGGGAACACTCGGGTTCCCTCAGTTACTTCCTATCCTGGAAGCTAGATCAGTCTTCTCCTCTTGGAGCCCAGGTCTCATGCAGGTCCTCTAGCAAGCCCCACCTTCCCCTTCCATGTGGTGTTGGCCTACATTTCCCAGTATGCCTGAGGACCATAGATCAGCTGTCTCCAACGAAAACTGAATTCTCTCCATCCACCGGGCTTGCAGCTAGGGAAATGTAGTCCAGTCCCTGGATGGTTGCATAGTAATAATACCTTTCCAACAAGAGTTCAAACAAACAAAAAATTGGAAAACTTGTGAATTTTCATTGACAGATGGTAACAATTTTTTAAAAGTGAAATTGCTTCATATTAAATACATACATATGTATAGGAAATGGTTAGAAAATTTGGGTGTTAACTATTGATCCCAAAGACCACCATCCTAAATCATGGCTAAATTAATAAAAGTAAACAAGCAATTAAAGCAAGTCCCCGTTTGTGTACACCAGCTGCCTCCCCCTAAGGTAGGGTTCGCAAGTTCAGGCACTAAACGTGAGGAAGGACGGGTTTTTATAGCTGAGGTTTTCAAATGTGGGAGCTGGTGGGCAGAATGGGTGGGGTTACAGGAACAGAACATATCATGACGAGTTAGTCATAATGACCTGAAACAAAGAGGTTGCAAGGGGCAAGGTGGTCCTAACAAGGTAGTCATGGCAACAGTGGAAACAAAGGTAGGGTTGCAAGATGGTTATGAAAAACCTTTTGAAACAAAGACATGGTTGCCATTTCCTGGAACTGGCAGTTCAGAACCATTTGTAGTTAAGGTTACAGGGAGGGCCTAGCCCAATCCGTGAAAAACGGAGTTCAGTCATAAACAGGAACAAGCCCAGTTTATCTTCACTATAGAATGGATTTTAAACCTAAGATGGAGGCAGGCTGGCTATTTCTTTACAACATTACTGAGTAGGATATTAAAAACACACGAAAATTCTTTGCAGCCAGAAGTGGAGGCTGATACCTGCAGTCCCAGCTTTTGGGAAGACAGAAGGCAGGGCCTAGGGTTTTGGGGCAGCCTGGATTTTAGAATGAACCCGTCTGGACAAAGAAAAATAAAAACAAAAACCAATCAAACATACACCACAAACCCAAAACAAACAGACTGAAGAGGGCTAGGAAGATGCTCAGTCAGCAAAGTGTTTATTCTGGAAAAGTGAGGACCTGCGCTTTTATCCTCAGCACCATGAAAAGGCCAGGCCCGGCAGAGAGTGTCTGCAACCCCAGAGCTGGGATAGAGACAGGTGCTCCACTGGCCAGCCAGCCTACCCAGCCATTGGGAGGAGAAGTGATGAAAGAAGTCACTTGATGTCCACCTGAAATGGGATGGGGCAATATTCTTTTAAAATATTTTTCACCTGCTAGTGGGAGTTAAACCCAGAGCCTCCTACACGCTAGGCAAGCACGCTGCCACTAAACTGGACTCCAGCCCTCAAAAATTTTATTTTGCTTGGAAAGTAATTGCTAATGCTACACCACAACAGTTTAAAAAGTGACAAGAAACTAAGATACATCTTTTTATTTAAAAAAAAATTTCAGGGCCAAGGTGTAGAGAGGAAGAAATAGGGAAGAAGGGAGCAAGGCCCAATAGAGGAGAGCTGAGCACAGTCAACTGTGTGAAGCCTCGCTTTTCTGAGGTCAAAGGCAGTCTCTGTCTTCTGAAGTTTAAGGGAACAAGGGCCTGAGGGAGCTGAAGTGTAAAATAAAGGTCCATCCCATTGTTTTGAAGTATTGGAGTGAAGGGTGATGTGGAATTTCCTTCTATATATGTTCTGCTTTTATTGGCTGATGAATAAAACTGTATATGCCACAATGCCTTAGCAGAGTAAAGTCAGGCAGAAAATCAGAAGAGAGAGAGAGAGAGAGAGAAAGAGAGAGAGAGAGAGAGAGAGAGAGCAGAGTCAAAGATGCCATGTAGTTTCCAAAGGAGAAAGAAGAAAGATGCCACTGGAAACTTTCAGAAAACCACAGCTATGTGGCGATACATAGATTATTAGAAATGGGTTAATTTAAGATGTAAGAGCTAGGTAGGGCTATACCTAAGCTATTGGCCGAACAGTGTTGTAATTAATAAAGTTTCTATGTGCTTATTCAGGTCTGAGAGGCCGGGAAACGAATGAGCAGTCTCCGTTACAGACAGGTTTAAGATGCGAGCAGTATATTCTGTTGGAGGAGGCCCTCGAGTTTAGCAGCAGTGGGAATGGAGAGGGTGACTCTGAAAGGGCCTTTCCCTTAGGGGAGAGGGGTAGGGGTCACTGATCCAGAATGGGAAAAGAACCAGGTTCCTAATGTTAAAATATGATGGGGTGGAGTGGTCAGATGGCCAAGGTAAAGAATGGTGGGTGAAACCTACAGTTCACAACCCCAGAGAACCTAGACAATGAGGACCCTAAGAAAGACATACATGGATCTAATCTACATGGAAAGTAGAAAAAGACAAGATCTCCCGAGTAAACTGGGAGCATGGGGACCATGGGAGAGGGTTGAAGGGGAGGGGAGAAAGGGAGGGGAGCAGAGAAAAATGGTTGGTGACTATCTGGACCATTGAGTGCAGGTAGGTGAGCAGGAGACTAATCAGGTGAGTGGGGAGATGTAAAGGCTGAGATATGAGAGCGGGAGTCAGGATCAGTCACCCAACAGAAGCTCAAACAAAGAAATGGAGAGGGGCCATTTGGGGAGGACCCTCAGCCTAGGAAAGTGAGGGGCAGAAGCTTTACCCAGTCTAGGTGAAGTTCTTGTGAATACATAGTAAGAAGGTTTTGAGGCAATGATTGGTTTGCTTGACCTTCCATGAGGAGTAGGAATCATGTGGGATATGGAAATGCCAAGGGATCTTTAAGAGCTTTGGATAAAGTCTGTGGAATTTGAGAAGTAAACTCAGGGCCATTGCATAGTTGAAGGGAAACTGGAACTTCAAAGTAAGGGATGACTTCTCAAAAGAGATCTGAGACTAATTGAGCCCTTTTGTTGGTGTAGGGAATGTTTCCAGTCACCCTGAAAAAGAGTCCACCAGAACCAGGAGGTGTCAGATTCCTCTGACAGTGGGCACGTGGGTAAAATTGAGTTGCCAGTCTATCCTGGGTGAGATTCCCTGACAGATCCTGCAAGAGGCAGTGATGGCCTTTAAGAAGGACAAATCTTTAATCCCAGTGCTTAGTAGGCAGAGGCAGGAGGATCTCTATGAGTTTGAGGCCAGCCTGGTCTACAAAGTGAGTTCCAGGATAGCTAGGGCTACACAGAGAAATCCTATCTCAAAAGGAGGAGGGAGAGGAGGAGGAGGAGGAGGACAAATCCTTGAGAAGGAGCTGTAGATGGGCCTCAGTGAAGTGAGAAGTGAGACAAAGCCGGGCTCTCAGGGTGAAGAGCTGGTGCGCAGAGTGTGGAATTCGCTGAGTGTCTGAGGATGACAGTGACGATGTTAGCTGTAAAGGGTGCCACGGGGAGTGTGAGAGGGACCCACACCTCCACAAGCTGTAGTCACCTCGTCGGCTCAGTTATTTCCCTTGGAGATGATGGAGTTGTCCCCTGGTGTGATTGGCAGTGCACAATTTCTATGGCCTTCAGCATGGCCATGAGCTGGTATGGGTCCTCTCTTCGTTGTTAGAGTCCATGCTCCTTCCAGATGGCTGTGTGTGACAGAGGGATACGAAAGGCATACATGGAGTCTGTGAAGAGATTGAGTGTTCCTTTGCTAGTTCAAGGCATGGGTAACAACTAGTAGCTGGAGAGATGGCACCAGCTGTTCTTCCAGAGGTCCTGAGTTCAAGTCCTAGCAACCACATGGTGGCCCACAATCATCTGTAATAAGATCTGGTGCCCTCTTCTGGCCTGCAGGCACACATGGAAGCAAAACACTGTATGCGTAATAAATAAATACATTTAAAAAAGATAAAATAGTAGTTCAGTCTGTTGGTTTGTGGCTGAGTTGAAAGGGCTCAATAAGGTGGTTCCTTAACCACGTTGGTGTCCCAGATGATGGCACATCCTGCCTTTTGGAACCCCTGCATAGGAAGGAGCTGTCATCTGTGTGCCAGGTGTAGGTAGTCTGCGGTGGAGGGCCCTCAGGTATGTGTGTGGGATGAGGTAGTAGTTATTCTAAGGTCTCAGTGCAAGAATGAGATGAGCAGTGGAGGAGCTCTGAAATGCTGAGAGGTGGGCATGCCTGGAAGGTAAGTGTGGCATCCTCTAGCGATGCTGCCTGAAGGGAGAGAACTTGGGAAGAGGTAGTGCTTGGAAACCTTGTACATTATGAGATAGGGTAGGTGGTGAGAAGAGAAGACAGAGGTAGGTGACCTGAAGGTTAACTCGCGTGCGTGTGTGTGTGTGTGTGTGTGTGTGTGTGTGAGAGAGAGAGAGAGAGAGAGAGAGAGACAGAGAGAGAGAGACAGAGAGAGAGAGACAGAGAGAGAGAGGGTTTCACCATGTAGTCCTGCCTATCTTGGAACTCACTCTGTAGACCAGGCAGGCCTTGAACTCACAGAGATCCGCCTGCCTCTGTTTCCCAAGTGCTGGGATTAAAGGTGTGCACCACCACGGCCCAGCATGGTTAACATCTTTGATTCACAAATAAGGAGTTTGGCTGTGGTCAGAGCACACAGGAAAGGTGTCCATCATTAGACAATATGGTTTAGTTGTTTTGATAAATATGCAATGGGCACAAAAGAAGGTTCCCAGTTGGCGATCCAGGACCCTGAGCACATATCCCTCCGATATGGAATGTGTGGGGCCAGGGCCTGGAGGAGGGCTTGTTGGCAGTGGGTAAAAGGGTGGACTCGTGGGGGCCAAGAGCCATGTCATATATAGGGGTGATCAGGAAGGGAGAAAGGGGGTCACAGAGCATAAGGAAACAGCCACTCTAGAAAGGATATAAGGACTAAGAGTGACTGGATTAGGTCTTTTCTATCGGGGCTGATGGCCTTAAGAGTTGGAATAATAGTCCCAGATAAGCAACCTGAGGGTAGACAACTGGACCTCAGAGGGTGAGACCCTATGTCTGCAGACAGGAAGTTGAGTAGAGAAGATGTGTCTGCCTAGCTAATTTGTAGGGATGGATGCAGAGAAGAGCATCTAGGTATTGTATGAGCTTGGAATTAAGAAAAGGCTTGAATGTAGGGACTCTGTCTTCATTCCCCTGATTGTTTACAGGACTTGTAAAGATTCAAAAAACTACTGGGATCCAGAGTGCCACAAGGCAGTCATTGGTATATTGAAGGGATAGCGAGGCCAGATCCAACTGTAAAACCAAGTAAGTTTGGGACCCTTTAGGTTGGGTGCCAGGTGGAAGGTTTGAGGTTTTCTAAAAGGCAGCACAAGGTGAAATAGGCCATCCCGTTCCAATGACTGGCTTACAGTTTGGAGGTTTAGTCCATTACTGTCATGGCAGGAAGCATGGTGCAGACATGGTGCTGGAGAGGTAGCTAGGAGTTCTACATCTGGATCCACAGGCAACAGGAAGAGACAGTGAGCTGCTGGGCCTGGCTTGAGCTTCTGGAACCTCAGAGCCCCCAGTGACACACACACACCTTCTGCAATAAAGCCACACCTACTCCAACAAGGCTATACCTCTGATAATGCCACTCCCTATGAGTGTCATTTTAACTCAAACCAACAGAGAGAGAGAGAGAGAGAGAGAGAGAGAGAGAGAGAGAGAGAGAGAGAGAGAGGAAAATGGTACCACAGTTTATGGTTGAGGGCATCCCCAAGACAGACTCAGGTCCAAGAGAAGACCTATGGGTAAGCGGATCATCACCACACTTAGTGCACAATCAGAGAAGACTCAGCGCCTGGTACCAGGTCTTTTAAGTGATGCTAGAAGGCAGGAAACTAAACTCAGAGATAAAGTCTCATCCAGAGAAAAGGTCAAGAGCAGGGTTAGTAAAGAAGGCCAGCTGTAGCCTTAAAGACTACTCAAGGAATTGTATATACCAACCGAGGCGGAATCTTACCAATTGCCACTGTTGGTGGGATGCTGAGCAATTGGTGAGCCTGTCTCTGGTGGACTGGAGATGAAGGAGAGGGTTTCTCAGATCCCAAGAGGGAGCAGAGACACAGAAAGAGCCTTATCCAAGTCACGAAACTAATGCAAGGGTTTCCCAGCACATGGGTGTCTTAGGAACTGGGAGCCAAGAAACTACAAAGTCGAAGACCTCATACAAGATATCCATTGGGGAGTAGCACAGAATGATGTCTGCCTCTGAGTGAGAACAGCGGGGCAGGCTTTCTAGGAGTTTTGGAGCATGGGCAGCGAGCTAATGGAAAAGTACAGCACAACTGGAAGTGTTGTTTGGCTATCAACCCTGAGTTATGGAGGTGGGAATTTCCAAGCCATGAGTTGGGGGCAGGTCAGGGGCAGGGTGATTTTTCTACTGGCCTGTTACCCTACATTTGCTTCCAAAGAATACAGGCACAAGCCTGATATTTACACAACGCTTTATCTCTTGATGGTCTTCTAATTTGATCTGTTGACACACACACACATACATACTCACACACGCGCCTCATCCCCCCCCCCCCCAGAAGTTAAGGTCCTGCATATTCTTAGTCTCTCTCATCTTAATTTCCGATTCAGCGTCATTCGCTGATTGGCTAGGGTGGCTGACTCTAGTCAGCCCCTAGATCTGCCCATTCCTTCCTCCTGGGATTACGTGCTGCCATCCACAGTTTGTGGATGCGAGTGTTGGAGGCTTTCCTCACGGAACCCTCAGTCTGCAGTGCCCTTGGAGGGGTTTGTCAGGGGAACTTCCCTTCCCAGCTGAGGGTGCAGTCCGGGGTCAGCGTTAGTGTGGTAGTGACTGCCTGAAGCCTCCTTTTACAGACGCTGCCTCTTGTTTCTTTTTCTGTTTCCTTGAGATCAAGTTTCCCTGCATAGCTGGGCTGTCCTGGAACTTTCTGTCTAACCCAGACAGGTCTGTACTTGAATATCTTCCTTCCTTGGCTTTGCTCTCCTGGGGTGACAAGCATGCCCCACTGCACCCCACTACATAGCCTCTTTCAGTCTGGAATGCCTCCATATTTGGGATACCGACATTTTGAAAGAGCAGCCCCTCCCCCTTTAAAACATCCCTCCACTCAGTCTGAGAGTGCCTCTTGACAAAGGCTTTGCCACACAGTCTCTTGTAAGTTAGCAATGTCTTTCTGAAGATGCCACGGTTGGGCACAGCCAGTGTTCAATCACTTTGCTATGCACCATGACATTGTTTTGAGGTTGTTTTTTGTTTGTTTGTTTATTTGGTCAATTAGACTGCTTTGTAAGGACTGGAAATTTATTTTAGCTCTTGGATTCAGAGGCGTTGGTCTATGATCAGCTGACTCCATTAATTCGGATCTGAAGTGAATCAGAACACTGTGGTGTGTATTGGCTGGAGATGTGGCTCAGCTGGCCGAGTGTTTACTCAGCATGCACTAAGCCCTGGGTTCTGCCCCCACCACTACATGAACAGGATGTGAAGCTGCATGCTTTTAATGCCAGCACTCCAGAAGTGAAGGCAGTGCAGGAGCTCAAAGTCATCCTTACAGACACAGTGAGCTTGAGTCCAGCATAGGCTATGACACCCTGTCAAAAATATAAAGAAAGAAAAGGAAAGGAAGAGGCTAGAGAGATGGACCCGAGTTCAGAGTGGAGCGTAGTGGTAGACTACCTGGTGTGTCCCAGATTCTGGGTTGGGTTTCTAGAGCCAAAGACTAGAAGGAAACCAAGTAAGCTGTCATTATTTGAATGTGATATAACCATGCACTCGTTGTCAATCAACCTGAACAAAGACTAGGGCAAACAGGCAGAGATCAGAGAGTCTCCAGGACAAGAGGAGCACATGGGGTCTCCGCGAGAGGCTGGGGACACAGCTCATTGGGGGAGCGTGCTCGCTACACCACACATGAAGGCCTGAATTTGCATCCCCAGAACCCAACTATTTGGAAAGCTAGCATGTCTATGCATGTCTGTAACCCCGGTGCTGATGGAAGTGGACACAGGATATATGTCCCAGGCCTTGTTGGCCCCAAATCTTCAGAAACAGTAAGAAATCCATCTTGACAGAATGACCTGACATCTTCCTCTGGGGTCTGCATGCAGCACAGAAACACACACACACACACGTTCATTAAGAAGATAACAAAATCATTTTATTTCTTTATAATGCCAATAAGCAATTACAAAATGTTACAAATAGCATTCACAATCCCAACCAAAGCAAGATTTAAAAAGGAAGAAAACACAAGATGTCATGTAGCAAACTTGATCTGGCCCAAGGAATCTTCAAAAGACTGGGAACGAGAGCCAACATGCTGTGTGCTGCCCTGCCTTGAGTAATGAAAGGGAGATATGTCACCATACCCCAGCCCCTCAAGGGGGATTCTAGGCAGGGGCTCCACCACTGAGCCACACCCTATCCCCTCACTGGAGGATTCTAGGCAGGGCTCTACCACTGAGCCACACCCCAGCCCCTCACTGGTTGTTCTGCCTACTTTCTTATCCCAGTGCTGGGGTTCTATGTGCATGTTTGGCTATGCCTGCTTTTTGACACAGGAAATGTGGATTTGAACTCCAGTCCTCTTGACTGCAAACTGAGCACTCTTCTCCACTGAGGCATCTCCCTAATTTCCTTTTTATGTTTTTGAGACATGTTTCACCATGTAGTCTATGCTGGCCTTCAGCTTGTGGTTCTCTTGCATCGTCTTCCTGAATATGGGGGGGGGGGGGGGGGCGTTACCGCCCTGCCAGTGGCAACCAATGCATTTGGAGAATATTTTAGTTATACAGCATTCCTAATCCTCAAATTGAAATCCGCAGTTTCCAAAACCCAGAGCTTTGTGAGCATTAGTGCTCAGAGTCCCAGATTTTGTGAGCTGTCACCTGTGCTGGGATGGGCTTTGGCCAAAAAGTAAGCTGTCTTGGAGACATTTCTGCTCCTGTATTTAACCTCTACCCATATCGCTGTGCTGTGGTCTGCAGGAATCATGCAGTAAGACTGCAGCTGAAAAGGCAGAAGGCCGACCCACCAGAAGGAATGCTTTCTGATGGAGGCAAACCCAGTGCGCAAGGCGCTGGCCCCACCACCTTTTGCATATAGACTGAGTCTCACAATGGATCTCTTGTGAAGCCATGAGCACTCTTCCTGGGTGCGAGATTCAGCAGAGTATGACTTGTTGGACACAGCTCTTTCCCATGTAGTGGTATATTGGGTCACCCCCCCATGGGACCTACAGTGGGAAATTTAGTCACATAGTCAATAACTCTGGTTCCCACGGTCTAATCTCTGCTTCGTTCCCTAGACACATCAGAAACCACCTTCCATTTGGCAGGACATGCAGTCAGGAAAGGAGTCAGATATAGAGGATAGAGATCACATTGGGACCTTCAAAAATAAAGGGTGTGCAAGCTCAGAGAGTTGCCTTTGTTGTGTGTGTGTGTGTGTGTGTGTAAACTGGAAACTTTACAGAACAGGAGACCAGCAGGACAGGAATAAAGAAGCTGATACAGAACAGAACGTACTGGAGAGTTCATTTCACCCTCAGATGGAAGTACTGCACTTGCTGTGACTCTTCTTATGAACCCGAGGGGACACTGAGGCTGGCACTCAGAGGTCCCCGACATCCCTGTACGTAATCTCAATAAATCTCATTGGTTCATCAAGATGGACTTTGGTGGCACCCGCTCTGTGGTCTGTCCTCAGTTCCCTGTTTAGGGTGAATAGATGTTTGTATCTCCGCAGGAATAATGTCACACCACAGGGACTAGCAGGGAAAGTGAAGTGTTCAGTAGGAGTGGGCGGACAGGAGAAAGAAAGGGAGATGGATATGATTAAACATTACATTATAAACACGAAAGAACGCGTCATAATAAAGCTTACTATTGGGTGCAATTACTATCTGCTGATTTAAAAACTTAAACAAAAAAGCAAAACAAGAAACAGGAAAGAAAAACTAAACAAGATGACAAGATAGTCTGTTTCAGAAATTTCCTGAACCCTCTGAAAGCCTGTGTAAGTGTGGATCATGATATTTATCTCAGAATCCTCAGCCTCGAGTACTGAGAACAGGACATTTCAGCTGAACAGCCACAACCTCACCCCGCTGTCACCCCGCTGTGGTCACCCCAGGAGGCTCTCTGCCGCCTGGAACTCCAGCTGCAGGTGCTCTGACGCCCTCTCCTGGCCTCTGTGGACAATGCACGCGCATGCACATACCCCACACAGACACAGTCACATAGAAACAAAGGACAAGAGAGACAGTACGATGGTCAAGAGTTACTGCCTGCTCTTCCAGAGGGCTCCAGTTTGACCTCAAGCCAACATGGCAGCTTACAGCCACTTGTAACTCCAGTTCCAGGAGCTCCAACACCCTCTTCTGGTTTCTGTGAGGGCACTGTGGGCACACAGCACACAGACACACATGATGGGAAAGGTATCCTGGCAGTTGGGAGCCAAGAAATACCATAGTCACAGAGCACAGCAAACCTCACACAAGCCGTTTATTGGTAAAAACACAGGAGGGAGGCTGCCTCTGCCTCTGCATGGGAGAGAAGCAGCAAGGAGCTGAGTGGGAGGCAGGCTTTACATAGGGTTTCTTGGGGGCGTGGGTAGAGCTTTTCAGGGTGGCCTGGCATTGGTGGGATTTTGTGGCCTGATCTTGGGCCTTGTACTCTGTAGGGTGGAGCTTGTTTGCCTGCATCGTGAGGGCTGTGTCCCCCTGCTAGAATGTTCTGAGGAGCAGGGCCTAGCAGGTTGGGAGGTCCTCAGGAGGTGGGGGGTGTGGAGTTCGCTACTCCCATGCCTTAAGGGGCTTACAGGCAAAACAACCATGATGTTTTTTTTTTTTTTCTCATAAAAGTAAATTTCTTTTTTTAAGAAAAGGGAAAGAACTCTGACCTCCTTGGACACTGGAGAGAGCCCTTTAAAAGAATTTCTGTGCTCTAGGGATACACAAGCAAAAGCCACATTTCATTCAGGAACATCAAAGTTATACACAGAGGAAGATCTGTAGATTTAAATCTCAGGAGGAGAAAAGCAAGGTCCAAAAGGAAATTAACAAATGGTTCAAGAAGCGAGAAGAAGACTCAGAGAATAAATGCAAGACAAGTTGAGAGGAGACATTGAGAGGCACTAGGGAGGGGACAGATTCTCCGGGAGAAGCCAGTTCTGTGGTGAGAGCAGCCATTGTTGCTCCTTCGTGTGTTCATCGCTCTCTCCTTGGGACAGGGTCTCATGTAGTTCAGGCTAGCCTCAACCTCACTCTGTGACTGTGGCTAGCCTTGAACCACCTCCGAAGTGCTGGGATTAGGTGCGCACCCCCCCCCCATCCTGTAGCTCTGCTTCTCAGTACCTAATATAGGTACGCACCAAAGCTGAAAGGGAGATTGGACGGGGAGGTGAGACAAGGCTGCTAGGGGGCAGCTCCTGGGATCCAGGTCACAGGCTGATTCCCACTCTTTCCCAGGGTTCTCTTACTTCCCACAGTTCCCATGTTTTCCTTAAGTCCCACGGTCCACTCCTAGGGTCCTCTTGTTTCCCAAAGTTCCCATTCCCTTGACTCTCTCAGTTCCCACAGTCCCCACACCTTTAGTTCCCACTGTCCCTACCCCCTCAGTTCCCACAGTCCCCACACCTTTAGTTCCCACTGTCCCTACCCCCTCAGTTCCCACAGTCCCCACACCTTTAGTTCCCACGGTTCCCACTCCCTCAGTTCCCACCCCCTCAGTTCCCACTGTTACCACCCTTCAGTCCCTACCCCTCAGTTCCCACTGTTCCCACTTCCTTGTATCCCATGGGTCCCTTCTGCCTAGCCACCCTGTTAGTCTTGGATCTGCCTTCCTCTGGAAGGGAGAGTAGGGTTCTGAGCAGGCTTCCTGATGACTCCTCTCTGTGGTTGCAGAAGTCACAGGGACCTTCCTGGGTCTGCTGCCCTTTGTCAGTGGACCCGAACATCTCTAACGAGATCCCCATAAGAAGATGACTCCTTTGTCAGACAATGATGTTCAACGATGCTCACTGCATCCTGAGTCCCAGGCCCCAGGCAGCCGTCTGTGTGCCTGTAAGCTGTGGAGCGAGCACCTTGACCCTCTTGTCCCAGAGGAGGGTGGTTAGCAGAGAGATTAGGTCACTTGCTTACTGAGGGTCACGTAGCGAGGAGAGTGTGACTCCATTAATACACAGAATCAAGTTCATAGGACACCTGTCAGGTAGACGGTGGACACTCAGGGAGGAGCCAGTATCTAATATTCGCGAGGAAGAGCCTGACAGCTAGAGGAGGAGCTAGTATCACCCAGCAGGCCCATTGGTGGGCTGGAGAGCCCCTAACTTCTCACACTCTCCTTTCTAGCAAGCACTGACCTAGCACACAGTAGGTACACAGACCTGTCCTGTGGAGGGAGGCTTTGCCCTAAATTTAACACCTCCTGTGCGGCTCTCCCAGGAGGTGGCAGGGGAGGCAGAGCCCCCAGTCTGGGCTGTTTTTATCTTCTCAGCCAGGGGAGACAGTCTGTCACCCCTGTTGGGAAGAGTTGTCACAAGCTCTTGGTCCCCTGACATCTCCCCACCCAACGTGGAACCGGCTCTGAGAACAGGAGCACAGCCATGGCTGTTCCCTCGTAGCCTGCCTGCGTTTTCTCATCCTGTGTCTGAGCAGAGGCTGGGCCAGGAAGGACAGACAGGGATGTAGGGGTGGAAGCGCAGGATGTAGGGTTGGGGTGGGATTTGTCTCATGGGTGGGGTGGTGGTGGTTGTGTGAGGTCTGTGAGCAGAGAGGACTGGAGGGCAAAAAGGTGCCTCTAGGGCCCATGAGTGGGTGAGCAGAACAGGAGACAGGGCTGGACCTAGGGGCAGAGAAGGCAGCCTTTGGCTGGAGAGCCCAGAGCAGCTGATGGGCAAGAGCAGGTTAGTGCAGGGCTAAGGTGGGAGCTGACTGAGGCTCAATTCTACACCCCATCTCCTTCCTTGTCCCCTCCCCCACTTCCCACAGCAACCCCAAGACAAAGCCTGGTTTAACCTGCCACCCACTTCCTCTTCTCCAACACCACTATCGCACCCACCCACCGGAGCCTACCCAATGCCCTCCAGGCCTCCCCTTTTTAGGGGAAATACAAGCAGGCAAAACACATAAATATAAAATCAAAATTTAAACTTAAAAATTGAATTTATTTATCTACCGGGAGTGTGTGTGTAAAATTATGTGGTGTTTGTGTGTCCATGGGAGGACAACTTGTGGTTTCCTGGGATCCAATTCAGACTGTTAGGTTCTGGGACAACTGTTTTCACCTGCTAAGCCATCATCCTTCCTTCCTTCCTTCCTTCCTTCCTTCCTTCCTTCCTTCCTTCCTTCCTTCCTCCC